>NW_025942036.1:0-62774 GCF_000764305.2 Hyalella azteca | reverse complement strand
AGATGTGTATAAGAGACACCTCGAGAGGTGTGCGCGTGACGGCGCCGTGCAGGCTGGCTGGGATGGGCTGCATGCGCTCGTCCAGTTTGCGCTCGTCGTCCTCGTTGAGCGCGGCCGTCGTGCGCGAGAAGTACCCACATACTTCGCCCAGGTCCAGCCTGTAAAGTAACAATTTGTCCGTCAAATTCATTAATAATAAATGAAAATTATAAATTAATATTTAAATTTCGAAAAGATATAGGCCATGGGCTCGCCGCCACAAGCCATTCAGGCTCCTCAAGTACCCACATACTTCGCCCAGGTCCAGCCTGTAAAGTCAAAGTATATCCTTCAACTTAATAAATACTGAATGAAAATTATTGATTAATATTTAAGAAATTGATTCCATTCAATGTTTAGATATATGTTACCGTATTCGAGTTCTAACTCGACCAGAAGGACGAAAGTCAATAAAGATTAAATTTTGCATTCATCATTAACTTCAACTGCGCGGAATTTTTTCTTTGAGTAGTACTAAAGCAAGAAGGCAAATATTTAAGTGTAAAGACAGAGAAAGCAAGCCTACATTGCTACTCAAGCCACTGCACGAGACCAGACACTCTCGGGAACCTAATTAGACTCACATCTCACACAAGTTGCCTGAGTTATGAGGAATTTTCAATCAACTTTCAAGAGTAGTCATTACTATTAATAAATTCTTCACTCAATCCACCATGAACACATCTGATGACATAGAATAGGTAATACACGACACTCGTAACCAATCAAGCATTTCCCACAAAACATTCCAGTTCCACTGAGAAATTTCTCGCAATTGGTGCTATACTAAAGACGTGGCTATCACGAATCACTCATTAATTATCCTAAATGCTCGTTTTTGATAACTCATTAATGGAGAATCACGACTCGCTCACTGAGGATCATTAATGATCAGTCACTAATGATAATGAATAATCACGACTCACTAGCTAATGAGTGATCACGACTCGCTAATGAGTGATAAGACTCACTAATGAGTGATAAGGACTCACTAATGAGTGATAAGGACTAACTCATTAAGGTCGGAGAGATATCGCTTGGCCTGCGCAGGCTGCAGGAGGTGCAGGTGCTGCAGGAGGTGCTCCTGGCCGTACTCCTGCAGGCGCTTCAGCAATTCGGAAGGCGGAGACATCGCTGTAAAAACACCCGCATTAATGTACAGTACGTGGTGGCGCCATACACTAAACACACTTTAAAATATTGTACTTTGTGTCACTATGCAGTCTATCAACTCGCTTTAAAATACAATACTACTTAATTGCGTGTTAGCCAGTCCACTCTAAAATACAGTACGCGGTGGCACTTTACAATTTACCAAATTACTTTAAATTACAGTACATTGTGGCATTTTACAGTTAACAATCTCACTTTGATAGCTGGTACGCGAGGACACTACCAAGCTATCCCACTTCTAAATATATTTTGGTACCATACGATAACCCCAATTAATAAAAATTACACAATAGTCGGCCTGCAATTGGTTACACCGCAGTAACAGCTAGCATGTTTCTGGATACATTCATGGAAGCAAAGTTTCAGCCACAAAATACTGAAGTATTGCTACGCATTTTAGGAACAGACGTGCCCAGCTCAACATTTTTTACAAGGTAGGATATGAAAGATAATACAAAATGTGAATATTGAATCGTCCAATTATTTAAATGAACTAAACGCACACAATGATTGCGACAAACAGCATATGCTCCGCTATTCCTTAGCTTTAAAGCTTTCAAATACATCTAAAAGACAAAACTATTTCATCATTCCAGATCTGAGGGCTAATAATCTGAGGGCTGTTTTCGACATGAATGCATCACATGAATCTAAACTATTTAAAACCAGTATCCCTACGACAAAAGCAATCGAAATTTAAATCATAGCAATTATTATATTTCATTCAGACGGATATATTTTCGCGGATAAAATCAATACACGTTGATAGAGGGCGTTGAAACTAGGTACTATATTATGGTCTATTATCTTTGTAGGTATAGAGTGTTGTACATACATTGTGAGGAGCATATACTCAGAAACTACTGTGAACGAGACTCAACTATAACACATAACAAGAAGAAATTCTTCATTGTAAATCGATAGGTTTGAAAACAAATCCGGGCCTGTTTTTTTTACTTTGTCTATTGTTTGTAACTCAAAGTTTCAACTTCTGTTTTTTTTTTAGTTCGACAAGAAGAAAACTTACAACAAAACTGGCTGACGTTGATGAACTAAAAAAATCATTAGCACCAGAACCTACGTAGCATCTGCGCGAAATCTGCACTTGTCCTAAAAAAAGTCACACCTGCATTGAGCATTCACACGACAGATGTGCGAGACGCAAATGAAGCTCACGGCCATATGGAAGACGAACAACTGAATTTACAGCTGCGTGTACACTACGAAAGCAGGAGCAGCCGTTCATCAGCCTACCCATACCACAAGAAGCCGATAGGACAATAGTAACGGGATCACGAGACGTAAGTTAAAGCAATGTACTTAAATCAGTCATTGAAGTTAAAATACCAAGCCCGCAAAACAATACTAACTGCGCTTAATCTCATTTTGCCCGAGTCTTCGAAACGTGTTAGGATTTAATCTTTAATTAATGAACATAGAACAGAAGTTTTACGAATTCGAATAATAAACTGTCTTAACACCAGATATACCTACACTGTGCAAGCGTCAGCCAAACAAAAAACATTTGCAACCCAATTGTCAGCAACGTCATTAACACCCACACCGACAACCCAATCGTCTACAACAGCAAAAACAGCAACATTGACAACATCTATCGTCAGCAACAGCAAAAACAGCAACACCTACAATCCTATTGCCAGCAACAGCAAAAACAGCAACACCTACAACACTATTGTCTGCAACAGCAAAAACCGCAACATTGACAACTCAATCTTGAGCAGCAGCAAAAGCAGCAACAGTCGCAAGTAGACAACAACAGGGGAAGTAGCCACACAAAGAACAGCAACAACGACATTGCAGGCCTAAATAGCAGCGAGTGAAGGTCGTCCACGTAAAGGTTATCATGTGAACAAGACTCGCCTAACTGAGAGTAGACCAGTAAAGTATCATAGATACCAGCATTATCAAACATAATAGAAATCGAATAAAATGCTGGAATAGATCAAGGAATCGAAATAAACTGGTTTCTAATGCCACCATGGGTCCAGGTATTAGGTTAGGGTAACGTAGAACAGAGTTACCAGCACGCGCACAGTTGGAGAGCTCACGAAGATTCACGAACAGATTAATATTTATATACTTTTTTCTTTAATACAATAAAGCCATCAACAGTTCCAATAGTGTTATTGAATAACTTCACGTAAACCATTTAGAAAATGGAAAGAAATAGCTTTTCTGAAGATGCAGCGAGGACACATTTTTGTGAAACTCTGAAGAGTTACGCCACCAAAACTCACCAATATTCTGATTAAGGATTTATTTTACAACTTTTTGATCCAAAATGCGGGTATCAGTTGGAGGTACACTCGAAAAAAATTCACATGGCACGCACCAAATCGCACGTCAGTCGCCGGCCCTGACACAAGCATAAAAGAGGAACGTGGTGATGGAGGTCAGCTTATATAGAGTCATGGAGCGATAGCCCGTAGACAAGATACGAGTACATGTGGTCACAAATTCTCGATAAACAATTCATGAAAAGAAATTCAAAAAACTTACTTCAATATAGGTATTGAAATTTCTCTTAAATGCAATTAACGATCCTTCTCGCGATGTGAAGCTCAGCCCAGAAAAAGATACGAGCATCACTAACACGTCAATTGAAATTACGAAACAATTCACACTCGTTAACCTGAAACGACGCTCCCACTGTAACTTTCCAGCATGTCCAGACAGGCACCCAGTGCAGTCTCCGACCCTAATCCCTTCTCCCCTTCGAAGCGGGGGTTGGGATGACCCCAGGCGAGATAGTCAAGGGTCAAGGTTCTACAGTGCATGCACTCCACCCGCCTCTCATCCACCATAACTCCTCTCAGCTTCATTATCGGACACGCGTCAAGACTGGATTAAAATGTCACGGCATATCTCAGACGGTATGTAATAACACCTTATCTCATGTTATCCCCATGCACGACAACATTAAGCTCAAATAGACAGCTCACAAATGCCACGAAGCAATGATTCAATCACGTGTGACTAATGATCATTGTTTGACATTAGACGTAGAAAAAATACTAATCAATAAGTGACTATGATATTAAGCAGCTAGAGGGCTTACTTTTCAAAAGTTTTTGTGGGGTCGACTGGTCGTGTTATCTTTGATCGCGAAACTTTTGTCTTCACGTTCACGATGTGCGTACACTACGAAATCATGGCAAAAACAAATTTATTTCCATAGCGAAACACCACTTGGCCGCAAGGTTCACGATGTCGAAATTTTCGTCTCAGGCTCACGCAATATCTTAAAAACAAGACATGTTGGTGTCCTGTAAGTAAGCTTCACCTTTCACTCACTCGCCTTTCAACTCTCTTGCTACGCTGGATCACGTGGCGACACGGCGATGTCAAAACGCCAGCATGGGTCAAATTTTTGTCGCTAAACTCGTATCATACGCGCATTACGAGATATGAAGTAATCTCCACATAATGAAGGTTTGCATACTTCTCTAGAAATTTCATATCAACCAGTGAAACGTTGTTACCCGTTGCACAGGATTTGAGACTTGTATCATTAGAGTCGAATTTATAATTTTAGTAGAAGTGAATAGTTTGCCTCCGAATGAAAGATTTATACTAATTGTATCAAAGTAGTCGTTTCCCACCATAATAAACTAACTCCCCGTGATTGTGTCAGAATTACGAAACATAAATAGGCACTCACCAATACAAGAGTGCAGGTGAGCAGAGATGACACAGAGATGAGCGTAAGGCAGTCAGAGCCACACAAACCTGTACAGAGAAACATTATGGTAACTGAGAAATATTATATTAATTACCCTATAGATACGTTCAGATAGTTGTCGCCTAATTAGAGAAAATTACTTCGTCTAGTTAATGTTTCCAATTATCGAAGATTATTCATTATAGTCGTTTTAATTTACCCTCTCTTGATTATACAATATACATGCATCAATACGAAATAAAAGGGGTACTATAGGTTTATTCTGATAGGTTAAATTTTGTACAATTTGAATACCGTACTTACGGGTGACATTGATATAATGTAAGAAGTGAGATATACGTATATTAAAACATGGATTAGCGGATTGGAACAACTTTTTGGAACACTACAATCATAATGGAGCCAGTTTACAATGAACATAAAACAAAGTACATCAGTATATTGCGATAATAAAGGGAAATAATAAAAGCAGAATATATTTTGAACACTAGTAGAGGTCAGGCCAGTATAGGACGGCGGCGACTCTGACTTTGAAGTCAGAGTCGCTACATTTTGAGGGCTGATAAGGAGCAATCCTGAAGCCTTATTAGAAATTCATATATTTTGCATGTAAATTATAAATAAGAATATTTAGAATTTTTGAAACTACTTTATATCATTAATATAAATAATGATAAGGTAGGCGCGTTATCTCTTTTTTAATTAGGAGGTGGATGGTGCTAATCATTCACGGAGATGCACTTCTAAAATTTTGCTTCAAATGACTTCTGAAGATGCTCAAATCATTAATATTTAGACATTATACTAACATACAGGGGAATGACCATATTTTGCTTTGACTATCACCGGGAACGATCAATCTGGTTCTTTTCAATACAAAGAACAATCACAGAAGAAAAATAATCACAACATTAATCAAGAAGTACTATACTCTAAATATCCGCCGTATAGTAAAGCATAAATCACAAGTGACGAATAGCACACCGCAACACCACACAACCCACCTTGACGACAGTCAGCGCGATACTGAGCAACGGTCTGGCCCGAACTTGACTTTATCGTTTCGCGTACAGACTATCGGCCAAAAATGCACAAGGTCTCCCGAGACCGATAAAAAACATAGATATTATCCTTATCAAATTCCTGATAATCGGTTTAAAAAATTAGATAAAAGGGGGAAAATGGACAGAATTTGAAGGGTTTCAACCTAAATACGGACTCTCAACAGGGCCTTCAAATGCTGCAACGCTTCCGGTTACCACCTATCCGCATTTTCTCAATTTGACTGAAAAAATCAAATATAGTCGAGGAATATGTTCTTATGCGTAGAACTTTACAAAGATAGTGGGGAAAATTACTGAGTCATGTTGACTGAATGGAACATGTATGTACGCGTTAAATTCGCATAACGAATGCAAACAAAGGTAAGGTCACTCAATCTAAGCCGCCACGAGCTCACGTCAGCAGTTGTATAAAGAATTTGAGATTAATTTCGAAGCAACAAACATAATTTATAAGAACAAATGTCTTAAACCTCAAAACCCTAAAAGTTAAAACCCTAAAAAGTATCTTCAACCTTGAATTTGTAAGCCTTGAAGGGCTGTGCTAAATTATATTTAGTCGGCTATCAGAATAGTTTCGTGGTGAATGAAACAGACTTTCGTGTTTCAACAAGCGATTTCTCCCTGTTAATTTTTCCCACATAAAAATAAATACCAAACCATTTTATAAGAAACAAAGAATAAAATTCCAATTTAATGTACGGGTTTTCCATTATTAAATCTGGCTAAGACTAAAAGAACATCAAGCGGACATCTTGAGTCACGGTATGCAGTGCCCGCAGCACGCAGGTATGAAAAATTTCAAGAGCGTAACGCTGGGCGCAGGGAATCGCACCAGTTGCATTCAAGTTCCAGATCATTTGAACTTTAGATCAAGACACGAGCATCAGCTTCCGTCTGTCCAGGTAACGGCAGCGGCGTTACTTGTCTGTCAATCGCGACGGTCGATAAACATTAACGGGACAAGCGTGACGGCGGCCAGCAGACAGTTTCATGAGATGGACAGTGGCGAATGAGATGGACAGTGGCGAATGAGATGGGATGTAACGAATGAGATGGACAGTCACGAATGAGATGGACAGTTCGAATGAGATGTACAGTAGCGAATGAGATGGACAGTCACGAATGAGATGGACAGTCATGAGATGGACAGTCACGAATGAGATGGACAGTCACGAATGAGATGGACAGTCACGAATGAGATGGACAGTCACGAATGAGATGGACAGTTCGAATGAGATGTACAGTAGCGAATGAGATGGACAGTCACGAATGAGATGGACAGTTACGTATGAGATGGACAGTCACGAATGAGATGGACAGTCACGAATGAGATGGACAGTCACGAATGAGATGGACAGTAACGAATGAGATGGACAGATACGAATGAGATGGACAGTAACGAATGAGATGGACAGATACGAATGAGATGGACAGTAACGAATGAAATGGACAGTAACGAATGAGATGGACAGTCACGAATGAGATGAACAGTTACGAATGAGATGAACAGTTACGAATGAGATGGACAGTTACGAATGAGATGGACAGTCACGAATGAGATGGACAGTCACGAGTGAGATGGACAGTTACGAATGAGATGGATAGTATCACATAGGATGGGTGGTACACACAAGCATGCAATAGAGAGTTGAATTGTTCGCTAACCAACTTTAGACTCCAAAATAAGCTCTGGTACACCTCGCAAATCCACGACGCGCAGCGCTCGTTTAGAAACAAAGGGCGATGGCCATGCAGGAAACGTGGCCTGAGAAAAATCTCGTTTTCTCAAGGAAATCCTCATTTTCTAACAGTACACGAGAGGCAAGACGTGGACATCTTACGTCCTTGATACGCAACGAAATGTCAACTCCTGGACTTACAGAATTGCCGCGCTCCGGCCCAGCCGTTTCCTGGAGCGCCCGAGGCACAAGTAACTAAGTCAACTGTCAAACAATTTCAGTATTGTGTTACTATATACATAGTTTATCAATAACAGGTTGCTATTAGTACTAGATGTATATTGGTATATTGTATAGGTAATCAACATAGAAAAATTTTCAGATTATTTTCAAGTGGTCACTGAATTTCCTCCTCATAAGCGATGCATTCCATAAATATATGCAAGTCGGTATTCAGAAGCAGCCGTGACAGCAATGAAAAAAATAATCCATCAACAACGAACGTAATTTATTGGGTCACATCCAACTAATATCCAGAGATTGATTCAAAATATACACGAGGCAGCCTGAGATCTGATTGTTCAGATAGCAAGTAACGTCATCGCACTCAACCGTCCAAATTGTCACAAAAAATTAAACACTTTAATTCCGTTATCAGAGAATTGACACTACGTCAAATATTCCTTATCAGGTACGAGAAAAATCTTATGTATGCGTGTTAATAAGTGACCACCGTGAATTTCAACCAGCAGTCGCAATTTCCGTTACAATTTCTTTAATAGCATAAGGTGTCCGTTTTATAAACAACGAAGCTTATTTCGTACGTCGGTAAAGTAAGTCTATTTTCTGCAATATTATTACTAACCGTAGGTATTGTTATCTAAATTTATATTGTGGCAATGACGTAAACCGCGCGATTGCTACCCAACTAATTGATTCACAGCTAAAAAGAACATAATACAGGCGCCGAACCTTTAACACCCTATATAGAGGTCAGACGAAGCTATGCAGGAGCATATGTTCAGTGTTAAAATGCCTAGCAAATTACGGACCAGGCAATAAGTGCAGCAGCTATCTCAATCAATCGTCAGCTATGGAAAGATCGGGTTCCAAAGGCCGGATCCCTTGTGAATCAAGTCACGAAAAATTCAAGAATCGGCAACAGGCCATGGGCCTATTTCTTCACTGCCGACACTTCTATTCTATTCTATCACATAAATCCTCCTAAAATCATACTACCGATTAATCCTTCAAACCTAAGGCTTAACACCAACTAAAAGTAGTCAGTAAGTCAAGCCACAAAGGAATAAATATTTGAAATCCTATATAGCAATATACGGCAGTAGAATTTCAATTCACTCATTTGTGTTTTACAACTTCTTGAATAGTTGAAGTGGCGAATACAACATGTCTTGAAAAAATAGCTTATTTCTAAAACACGAGTCCACAATTTGATACAATGCAAAAACACAATCAATTAGCCAAAGTAGTTAACATTTATTGTAAAATCTTTTTATATGAGTAAATTTAAGTTACTCAGGATTTCTACTCGTCATATGCGTTTAATAAATCAATGATATCGACTAAACACCTAGAACAGCGGGGCTAGATTGACGTCAGACGCGTTAACAGATAAGTTGATCACATAATGCAGTACTTGACAGGCCGGAACATGCATGATATCATCATAAAACTTAATATGACGAACATTAAAATGCAAGGAATCTATCACACATCTTCATCGGCCGCCGCTCGGCTTAACGCCTGTCAACGATAAAAAATTAATCGACGTGGTACAATGAATTCAACAATCAGTAAGATAAATGTTTCATTTTCAGGTATTGCAGCATGCATCGACCGTTTTTTTCATTTATAAGAAACAAAATATTAATAAAACCATTAATTAATAAAATGCAACTTTTCATCCAGCTTGCAAAGCAAATATATAAAAAACGTAAATCAATGCTCTGATTTAAATTATAGCACAAGGATGGTCCAAACAGAGGACAGCAAAGAGGCAATGTAAAACAATTTTAGAAATTTAATTAATTAATTAATTGAAATTAAAAATTAAATTGATGTATTTTGTATAACTCATGTAGAGAAGTTGAAGAAAAAAACACGATGTTATTACGCAAAGGTCATAGTCTGATATTGCGCTCAGTGCATACCGACGTGTTGAAGTAATTTTTTTAGCCTCTATATCTGCAACAGGTTACGGCAGGGGCTAAGAATCTAAGCTCGTGCAGCAGATGAAAATCTGGGACTGGGACCGATAGATTTACCGAGCATACACTCAGAAAAAAATACATCATTTTTTCAACCCAAACTGGGTCAGAGTGACCCACACAAGAGTGAAAAGGGGCACGCATCGCTATTTGGATAAGGTCTCACTCATTTCTGTGAGTGTAGAGCGCATACATAGTTAGAGGTCGAAAGCCAAGACTTGTGCAATAGGGCAAGAGCAAACATGAGCAAGAGATGAAAGTGAACGTTACTTATTAACGGATCATAAGTCAAGCGACTTCCATTACACTACAGGACACTTTAACGGGCACCTATGAACACGTTCGGTCAAACTCAAATACCTCATTGCCAACCCAAGTTGATTGCCGATTTTCTATGTGACTGAAATACGATCGTCTGTCAACAAATGGTGAATTTTACAAGAACTGCAATATGAATTAATAGCTGGTCATTATTTGTCGAAACAACTTTCAAGTACAGTATAGTCAAACGGTCATGATGTCGAAGTTTATACAAGAGGAAATACGCTATGCATAGTTAATATACTATGCATAGCATTGGCTCAAACAGTAATGCTTCAACATCACGGCCTATCATTTGCACACTTTACTCGTCCTTGCAGTCAAAGTTGACTGCAAGGACGAGTAAAATGTGCAAATGATAGGCCGTAATGTGTTCTGCCGAATAAAATCAATACTAATTGAGATGGGATGGACGATAAATGTTTATCAAAATTAAAACAACAATTTGACCTACAACAACAATTTGAGTCAAGAAAGATAAAATAATATCGAAGTAATTTTTTGCTGAAGTGCTGAAAATCAGCTCATTTTCAATCGATGCGCGTTCCCAATAAGAAACTATCATGAAGCATCAAGGGCTGTTGACAAGGAAGAGCCAGGCTAACAAGTTCCGGGAATAATACACGTCAGATGTCATTGTTTCCAACGCCTGTATCGGTTTAAGATAAGATCAAGGAACATTGTGATTACGATACTAGCAAACCTACGTGTCTAACATGATGCCCACACAAACCGTTTACTGCACAGCTTAAGCTATCATGACGGAATTATGGCTGTACTATTATAGCAGCAAGTAGTTCGTTCCCACTCAGTCTCTTTCACAGCCACTTATATTACTGATATCGTAAACTGTAGCTAAATGACATGAGTATCACAGTTACGAGAAGATAATGCTACTACCGAATGTTGTTTATAGGCTCCAAATGTTGTTTATGTAATACCAATTTTGATTTATTAGTTTATGTAATTATTAATACGAGCTCTCAAATTTTGTTCTCATTACTCGTCAGGCGCCGTACTATCACAAATAGTTAAGCTCTCGTAACTCCGTCAGCCAATCACTGACGGCTTTTCGAGGAAAACCTACCAATCAGAGACGAGAAAAATGCCGCTACATACGCAAGCGAGTTTTGAAAGTACAGCAACAGGAAGAAAATTTCATTGCCGTTCAATGTGACGTGAAATTCAACTTTATGTTTTGAATTTCAACTTCACTTGAAAATTTCCCGCATGCAGACATAACATTTGTATCATCTGCAAACAACAACAATCTAATTTTTCTTAGGAATTTGCTAGAATGCATTTATATTTGCGCAACCGATTCTCAAATGATACCAAGAACATGAATCATATCTCGTCACAAGTGTCACGATAAGTGTGCAATAAAATCGTGCATACAAAAGCTGTGTTTTCACTTAGCAAAATTCTTTGAAATAAGCAGCCGACACAGGCGCGTCCCACGCGATATGTTTCGTAATCATTTGAAAATGTCGATAAAAAATATCAACAAGACAACTAAACTTCGAACGTGCAATATTACCGTATCATTCAAGAGATAGTATTTCAATAAAATTGTAAGGATAGTTCATTCATTTTACACAAGGCACACAATGAAAAAAAAATTAAATTGACTGTCTATACAAACAATCATGCTATAAAAAAGGGGCTTATATATAGTTGTTTGGCTAATAATAATTCAGCATAGAAACAAAATATCGTGTTGCATTGAAGTAAAGTAGATACACAATAACTTCGAAAATGCCTCGAGATTGAATTTATTTATCCAAATATTCATTTTAGAAATAGTAGAATGAAGTAATACTAGTAAAGTCCATTTCATGCCTTCACCAACTGTGTTTTATAGTTATTGTACTCACCATCATCCACTGCAGGAGTATTGTTTTTCACCAACAGTTGCATTGCCCCATCCTATCACACATGCTGAAGCTTTCCTCAACTCACAGCAGCTACAATTCGACCTGTTGGCATAGTAAACAAAAACATCAACATGCATTTTGATGTATTAATTGACATTTTTAAATAAACACCTTAACCAATGGTTCAAGCGCAAAGAGTAACGGTATAAAAAAGCATTATCAACGCTTGCTCTTTTTACTTTTAAACCATGAGCATATGAAAAGTGTTTTAGTATATATCAAACAGTAATGACAATATGGTTTGGTCAACATAAACAAAAGCATGATTATTGTAATGAAAACTGTTAACATTACAAAAAAATTCATTCAGATAATCCAAGAATCTTGCTTACATATTCTAAATCAAATCTTTACTAAAATCATTGCTGTAAACACAGCAATGATAAATTTATTTATATAAATTTATTAAAAATTTTCCAATACAGTTTTATCTATACAATTTTATTTATATAGGTAATTTATTTATACATTTTATCATCTATATTAGAGGGAAGTGAACAAAAAAGGTAGATGATATTCACGTGTCAATGATGAAGGGTATGCCATTAATAACACGGGAGAAATCAATTGGTTAAGGAATAATGGTAGGAACAATTTGTCAATTGATTCTTTAGAAAACTTGCTGCAATTGAATTGTTTTTCCAAAAATTGTAGGCTTATAAAAATGATCTTTAAAAATACCAGATATGTAAATGAGCTATTTTTCAACTCCTTTTAAATATTTCATCCTGAATTGCTCATGCTGTTTGTGAAAGGTTATATACTTCTTATATGTATCTAAGAAGTCAAACCTTATGGCATGCCAGGCATGGTACCAATATTATGAATATCATCAATATTTGACTTGTGTACCATAAAATGGAGTAACTTAGATTAATTTTTTTTAAATGATGCCATTTTTTTACTAGCAAAATTAAACTTAAATTGAAACCTGCAAAATACAGGTCTATACTCTAGGTTCCCTTACCATAAATTGCTGGCTCCTGCCTCTCATAGTTTTTATGCAATTTCAAAAAAAGTGATGGTCTTTGTTACCCCAGCTCTTGGGGTATCTTAGACTGGGTGGTAAAATCAATTATATTTTTTGGTAAAATAACTCCAAATAACTCCAGGTTTTGGTGCATTGTAGTAGAACTCTTCTAGTTACATATGCAAATGACAAACTTGAGGAAAGTGTCATAGTTTGCAAATGGGGGGCACTGCCCCCGAATGAGGGAACTTAGACCACCTAATGTCAGCTGTGAAGGGGTAATATTGACCGGCTTGGAAATTAAGCCAAAATTACCATGTATAAGACTCTGTAGAGTCTGAAACATAAAGAAAAAACATAATAGGTGTATCAAACATGAAATATGTTATATATGGTCATTTTAAATTCATTTCCAAGCCAGTCTATGTTACCCCATCAGGGCTGACATTAGGTGGTCTAAGTTCCCCCATTGGGGGGCAGCACCCCCATTTGCAAACTATGACACTTTCCTAAAATTTGTCATTTGCATATGTAACTAGAAGAGTTCTACTACATTGCATCAAAACCTGGAGTTATTTTAAAAAAAAAAATAAAAAAATTGGAGAGGGTACTCCAACAGGCTTTAAATAATAGCTTTTTTTCATGGGTCGCATTTTAATTTTTTTAACCTATTAGATATGCAAACTTTTTTAATCTCTATAGTGTTACGTAGCCTCAGTATATTAGGCCTTTAATGCCCATTGACAAAATTTTTCTAAGTCAAATAGTTTTTGAGTTTGGGGGGTTTTTGTTAAAAAAAACGAAAAGTGGTCTAAGTTACCCCATTTTACGGTACTTGAAAAGGACATCAACTGATTCTCATTTAATATGAGTAATCCCATATAAAAAGTTTCTTGGGTGTTGGGTAACTTTGAAGACAACATATCTAGTCTTAGCATCCATTTCAAGTTTAAAAAACTTTATAATTTGTTAAATTTAATGTCACATGATCCAAAACATCCCTATAAAATAAATTGAATACAATAAAATGCACAAAATCAACTATATATCTTTTCACACATCTTTCATCATATTCTAAAGAGTAATTAAACCAAGCCTTGAAATCTAATATTAACATAAACAAGCAAGTTACCAACCATATAGAAAGTTATACTAATAGTTAAAAACTCATTCACCCATAAATGTATGTTTTATTGGAAGATGATATTAATTGTAAGACGTAAGTAGAGCTTGAGCTGTCTGAGCATGGAAATGCGAACTTGCAAAATAGAACCTTCTAGGCTAAGGCAATTGATTTAATATTTTTACAACTCAAGATTGGAATTGTCCTACTTACAAATGAATCTTGCAACTCAAGTTACAAATTTTTTGCTACATTTGGAATCATGTGGCCCGATTGTGCACCTTATTAAAAATTAGATAGGAAGTGGTTTATCTAGTGGGAAATTTACGGCTCTGGAAATGCTCAATTTGCAGCTCAAAAAGCAGACATATTTCATGCCAAATCCAGATGGGTGGATTGCTTGCCTTGCTGAATAAGTATCATCTGAGTTATAATAAGAAAGCCAAGATTCAGGTCTCCAGATCCAGTAAAATGTATCTCAGTCTGTATCTATCTGTTCAGGCTGTTGCCGGAAGGCATTATTGCTTTTTCTCCACTCAACCCATCTGTGTCATTAACCAATTTTTATGCTTAATGCATCCGTATCGTTTCAGAACAGAGGTAATAATTAAATTCCATTCAAGCCAAGTTTAATTCAGTAACTAAAATGCTGCCAAGACAGTTAAATGCATCAAGTTAATTGTGCAATACTGTTGGGTGAGTGAAGCTCTTCCAGATAATGTATATATATGAATGTCTTCCTTAATACTGCATTTTCCACATATTTTTAACCATTGTATTATTTATCTGCCATACTTGAGCACAACCTTACCATAATCTAGTTAACTCTGTTTCAAGTGTTCATAGACATAATGGTGATGCGGTCCTTGTTTTACCTATATAACGTCACTTGCATTATTGTGTCAAATCTACCTCCAACTTTGTTTGCTTTGTGTTTTTATTAATTATAATTTTTGCTTCAATAACTCTTGCAATTTATGTTACTAGACTATATTATCAATCTCTAAATTACTAAATGGTTGTTCATTATTCAGTTATAGCATGATTGCCTCAAGTTAATCTCTAAATTTAGGCATGATGGATTGTAACCTGCTTTGCATCATAGCCACATTATGCGCAGTATCTTTCATTTGTATTTTTTATATCTTTCAGTTGTCTGAGGACCTTATGCGCCATTGCCCGTCCTGTGCTCCCTATTCCATACCTATTGCTAGTTACCTAGCACCAAGTCCCATAGACCTAAAGCACTATATGCAATACTGTCTTTGTACATTCATTGGCATGTCAGTTGTATTTTAAAATCCCATAATAAAACAGAACTCTTCTGGCAACTCTTTACTTACACCATATTAGACCAATTCAATTTCACTTAAGTGGGTTACAAGTTAATCCCCCCGTGGCATACACGGGAACATTGGCATCTCCGACGGGATTACATTTACAACAGTTAATCTGACATTGCCACAATCATTATCCCTAGCAAAGTTTACTATCCATAATGAGGCGCAGTGCATTGCCTAAGGCAGCACAAGGGGAGCACAGGCGGGATAGTCTACTGGTGGCGGACGAATCACCAGATGGAATGGAAGCAGCTGCTCTTTTATCTACTGAGCAACATCAGAGTCCTGGTGAGGGTACAAGCATGACATTGTCAAAAGAAGTTGAGTTCCAGCCCAAAGTCAATCTGGAACCCTTGGCTAATTCTTGCCAACCAGTAGCAGGTCCCTCGTCTGCAGCTCTTACAATGGCAGCTCCAACGTCACTGAACCATTCTGACTTGGCATCACTGGTTTCGGTCCAGTCTCTATTAATTCAGTTCTCCCATCCTCAAGTAAGAGCAGATTTTATTAATCATCAATTTGGTTTCAATATCAACCCAAACCTGCTACCTAAGATTGATGACCTCCATTGGTCTTTACTACCACGCTGGCAAAGTAGCGGAATTGAGCAGAATGCAACAAGTACAAGATCTCAGGTTGCGGCCCACCATTTGTCTCAGCTGCTATGCAAGAGTGATGAGCTTCTACTTACTGATACTGATGCCATCGGTGATTGCTTAACTTATCGCCAGTGGTTTGACACTTTGGAGCTCATTGCAGCAGATCATTATTGGACACGAGTCCCTGCAGAAAAGCGATGCACCCATTTCCTGTCTAGCAATGATGACAGTTCCAGTAACTCTGGTGGTTAACTGCACCATACCAAGTCCAGGCAACAACGGTCAGCTGACTTGAAGAATGCCTGCTATTTGAATGACAAACCTAAGAATAAGAAGCTAATTAAAAGCTCAAAACTGCAGAAATGCACCTCGTCTAAAAATCCTAAAACTAATAGTGTTCATAGTAAAACGACACCCAAGGTAGAAGAAATAATTCTTTCTTCTTCTAGTAATTCTTTTTCTGAAAGCTCTGACTCTTGCTCTACGCACCCAAATGACTCCAATTCTTCTGTTGTTACCCCTGTGCTTGAGCCTCATTCTCAGCATCGTCGTCATTGTGGTGGCAGCACCTCAGACAACCGTTCAGTTGTTACTCCCCCTGTGTTTCAGCTGGATGGTAAGACTAGTCTGAAAGAATATTTGCACACCTTTGAGGCATATTTTGACAAGAAGTTCAAAGGTAACTCATATGACAAGACCCAAACCCTTTCAAAGTTTCTAGTTGGGGACTTGTTACGGGTGTATGAGGTTCGTGGAGGTAGAAAACTGAAGTATGAAGTTATGAAAGAACAATTATTACAGTACTATAAGACATTGAAGGTTGGAAGTACTAGTTTTTGGAGGAAGGAGCTGGAGAGAGCAGTGCCTGATGGAGATGAAGCAGTTGATATCTTTGGGATGCGTTTGTCTGAACTTGCCCAGTTGGCATTCCCTAAAGACAAGAAAGAATGCACAACTCGCCTTTGACAGAGATTCCTTCATTGTATCCCTGCACATGCAAGCTCTAAGATTATTGATGCTGAGAGGGCCCTTCAGGCTACTACTGGTGGCAAACGCAAATACCTTCCATTTTCTAGCATTGTGAGCATGGCAAAAGATCTGCAAAAAGACCAAGCTTCTCAAAATAAATCAGTTATGTGGACAAGTCAAGTGACATCAACGAACTTCAATGCTCCAAACTCTAGTGGGTCACAATCCACTCCTAGAGCACGGTCAAGGAGCAGGCAGTTCCAGCCCCGCCGTATCTCAGCTTCTGGTAGCTCTGGGCAAGAGCCTTGCTTGCCTCACCGTCAACAGTCTGCTGTATCAGTTGAAAACTGCAAGAAGCCTAATGCCAGCCCACAAAAGGAAGCTCGTGTGCGTTGCACTTATTGTAAGAAGCCAAATCATTCACAGCGTGATTGCTGGCGAGCAGCCAAGTTGTGCCTTACATGCGGAAGGCAGCATTTTATTGAGGACTGTCCAAAATATGACCCCCAGTATCGTTCACTGTCTCAGCCACAAAGTTTTCGGCAAAGCAAGCCGTTAAACTGAATGGTCTTGCTGCCAGAGGGGATCCAGTAAGACACAAGCCAGCACCCCTCACTGAGTCTGCTTCTTCTAAAGACCTACAACATACAAAGAGAGTATCATTTCATCCTACACCACCCTGCGCTGATGCTCGACTGAAGACTTCTACTGCACCAGATGATGCAAGAATCATTGAAGAAATCCGTCTGCCCAGCCGGGTTGACCAACGCCTTCAATGCTCCAGTGAGATTGGTTCAGCTAATGCAGCTCATCCTGATGCCAATCTCTCATCCACAAATAAGCCTAAACATCTGCCCAGAATTGAACAGGCAGTGCTTGTTCCTGGGAAGATTATTAATTTTATAGGCCTTGGATGTGCATTGCTGAAGGTTAACGTCGAGTTGAACGGTAGGTCAGTAGTTGCAGTAATTGACTCTGGCGCTGAACGTTCGCTGATAGCGTCAGAGATAGTGAAAAAGTTTGAACTCTCAGTGTCAGATAGGAGTGATACTTATCGAGTCATTGGTGATCAGACCTTTAACACAATGGGAACAGTGTCCTGTGCACTCAGTATTCATGGTATTTTAATGAACAAACTTGATCTAGCAGTGTTTCCTAGCATTGCAAATCATAGCATTTCTCTTCTTCTTGGTGTTGATTTTTTGAAATCTAATTTGATTGAATTGTGCATTCGAAAGAGGAAATTGATTAAGCATTATGATAATGGTGCAAGAGCTGAAATTTTTCTTGATGACAGTGGCTCAGCCAAACAAGTATTATTTTGCAATTGTCCATGTTATGCATCTTGTGATGTCAAGTTACCTGAAGGGAAGGTGGAGGCTGTACCAGTAAATTTCTCCTTACCATCCTCTAATTCTGAGGCAATGCTGATGTATTCAGATGATGCCATTGATTCTGGGCTGTCAATGCATGTTCATGGTCTATCAGGCATCACTGATACTAGCTCTAAGTCAATTTTGATGGTTGCTTCTGAGAAGGGTATGACTGTTAAGAGAGGCCAGAAAATTGGTGCAGTCAACTCAGTGGTGCAGATAGAACCAAATACTGATCATCCTGCTTTCACAGAGAATGTTGACCCTATTTCACAGTTGTTGTTGCCTGACCTCTCGTCAGCTGAGCAGTCCAAAGTCATTCAAATGCTAAGCCAGTTTAGAGAGGTGTTCAGTGAGGGAGATGTGGATGTAGGGCTAGCCAGTGTCACACAGCACCAAATAAAACTTACTGATGACACTCCAATCTATCAGCGGCCCCGCCGGTTTCCACAACCCATTTCAGATGAAATTGAGCGCCAATGCCAAGAGCTTAACTCATTGGACATAATTGAGCCTAGTTCCTCCCCCTGGTCCTCTCCTGTAGTACCAGTCCGCAAGAAGGATGGATCAATTAGAATGTGTATCGATTATAGGCAGTTAAACAAAGTAACTATCCCAGATAAGTTTCCTGTTCCAAATCTCTCAGATTCAATATTTGGCCTAAATGAACTAAGTACTTTAGTAGATTAGATTTAGTTAGGGGATACTATCAAATACCAATTCATGAAAATAGTAGACCAATGACAGCATTTTCAACCCAGAGAAATCATTGGCAATTCAAGCGCTTAAGTTTCGGATTACGTAATGCTCCCTCTGCTTTCCAAAGAGAGATCCAAGCCGTACTCAATACTTTCCCTTCAAATAAAGTCATAGCCTATATTGATGATATTTTAATAATGAGCAGTACTTTTGATGAACACCTTCAGTTGGTAATGAAAGTTCTCCAAACCTTACTTAATTATAATATTAAAATCAAACCATCTAAATGTGAATTTTTTAGATCTCAAGTGGAATACTTAGGTCATATCGTAAGCCCTTCTGGCATTCTCAAAACTGAACAATACCTATCCAAAATTCGTGATTACCCTCAGCCTAAGACAGTCGGTGAACTACGAGAGTTCCTTGGTTTCATTAATTTTCAGCATAAATATTTGCCATATTGTTCAGAGATACAAAAGCCCTTGTCATGTCTGACTGGTGGACGCAAGTCAAAAGTGCTCTCATGGACTGAAGAGATGACAGTAGCATTTAATAAACTTAAGGAAGAAATGCAGGAAGATTTAGAACTTGCATATCCTGACTATTCTGAAAGTGCCCACAAGTTGGAGCTCTGGGTTGATGCGTCTGCCTATGGTGCTGGAGCATATTTGGCTCAACAGCAAGGTGAATCGCATAGAGTCATAGGCTTTGCCTCCATGACATTTACCCAGACCCAAATGAATTATTCAACTCTCGAACGTGAGCTCGAGAGTTGAAGACATTGATTGATGCCCCAGCATTGCGCTGGGGCATCAAAACTTCCGACCTTTTCTTTATGGTGTTGAATTTATCTTGTTTACTGACCATCAACCACTTGTCCACTTGCACAACATGAAAATAGTGTGTTCTAGACTTGCAAGAACTGTAGAGGAACTATCTGATTTTGTTTTTGAAATTCGATATGTACCAGGACATCTTAATGCAGCTGCTGATGCTTTATCCAGATTAAATGTTGAAGTTGCAGCATCAGACGAGTCTAATCTAGAGCCAGTAATTCCCAGTGGTTTAGTACTAAATGGTGCACCTGTTCCAGGTGGTGGTAATTCATTGTTTTTGAGTTTGCACAAGTCCTTATCTTGCATTAAAGTTGAGAGACCAGTTCCTGTGAATGCGCTTGAGTTAAGGGAAATCCTTGTTGATGACCTGTTGAATCACTCAGTTAAGTATAAGCTTCACTTGGACCGTGACTCCCGTAAACAATTGCGCTTGATGAGGTGTTCAGGTCAGCTGCCATCTCTTGATGTTCTTATGGCAGCCAGTAGACTATTCAAGGTGAAGGTTTTTGTATATTTTTGGTCAGAAGTACCTGTTATTTACCAATTTGATGAATATGAAAATGTAATCCATCTTCAATGTATTAGTGGTGTTCACTTTAATCCACTGATTGAGGTTGTAAATTATGTACCACCTGACGTTCAGAAGTGCTCTATCAACTCAGTTCAGGCTGCCCCTGCACCGTACTTTGTGCATTGTGAAGGTGATACTGATGACAATGCTGCAGAGAAGTTAGGAAACATTGATTCATTGCTGGGAAACCTAGTAGAACATTCCTCTTGTAACCATAGTGGAAGTAGCCTTGCGTGCATTGAANTCTCACACGTTGAGTGATATTTTTGCTGATGATGTTGACAGCTCATTTTCTGGCTTTGGAGAGGCTCCTCAGGGCACTCTGCCTTTGTGTCCCATTTCTACGGTTGGTACTGTTGGTGCCGGTTTGTGTAGTGATCAGTGTCGGGGATGTAATTTTGAGGCCAAGGCAGAAGCTAATGCTCTTTTTAATAAATTCCTTATTTGTGATTTTTCGCTGGTTTCTAGAACTGGTTCACCACAAGTAGAGCCATCTGTATCTCAAATCACATCCTCTCAGCACAGTAATTTTGAGAAGTGGTATAAAATGTCAGTTAATGACTGGGAAGATAGCGATTGGGAACTTTCATCTGTACACTCGTCCTGCATGGTAGATGAATCTGGTGAAAAGACAGACAGTGAAAGTGTCCCTAAGACCATTAATGGGAATACCCCACAGCATGTATCTAAACTGGAAGAAGCATCTCAGGTAACCACAGAACAAAGTCAGAGAAGCTATTCTGAATGCGAAAGTGATTCATTTGAGGGGTTCCCTGATGTTGTTGGTCAAAATTTAGATTTGTCATGGCTAAGCTCTCTGCGGAAAAGGGTCGTTAGGCAGATTATTCAGAGCGACACAGATGTTTCTGTACGACAAACAAGATCTAAGGGGTCTGTCCCTGACTTACCTAATGTACAAGCAAAAGTTTTAGAACACAGTTTAAAGAGAGATGGCAATATGACATCATAATTTTCTACAATTTAGCCCTTTTAAATTGGTATTAATAAATTTTCTTGTAAATATGTACATATAGCTTTTGCGGTGTATCTTATCGAAATTTTTACCAACATTGTAAAATTATACATCTTCTCCTCCCATTTGATGGTGCAAATAGGCCATATTTTTAAGTGAATTAGAGAAAACTTTTTTTCAGGGGGGGGAGAGAGGTGCCCATTAATACTTTAAGGATTTTAAAAAATTGTTTATCAGTTTTCTCAATTTGTACTTGTAGATTTTTTTTCTCGTTTGTGTTTGCACCATTTTAAATAGAAGTGTATGTGTCATGATAAAGCTAAGTATCGCAATAAATTTATTGAGTTAAGGTCATTAGGGTTATAGGATTGAAGGAAGAGCAAATCTTGCCTTGTGGTGTTGCAGTTCATATAAGTTAATTTCAATTCATTCTAGTAAAAGTCAATTTTCACACCAGATAGATTGAGCTGGTGGGGGGGCATGTTGCCGGAAGGCATTATTGCTTTTTCTCCACTCAACCCATCTGTGTAATTAACCAATTTTCTTACTCAATGCATCCTTTTGTTCCATATCGTTTCAGAACAGAGGTAATGATTAAATTCCATTCAAGCCAAGTTTAATTCAGTAACTAAAATGCTGCCAAGACAGTTAAATGCATCAAGTTAATTCTGCAATACTGTTGGGCGAGTGAAGCTCTTCCTGATAATGTATATATATGTACGTCTTCCGTAATACTGCATTTTTCACATCTTTTTTAACCGTTGCATTATTTATCTGCACTGATTGAGCACAACCCTACCATAATTTAGTTAACTTTATGTTTGAAGTGTTCATAGACATAATGGTGATGCGGTCCTTGTTTTACCTATATAACTTCACTTGCATTATTGTGTCAAATCTACTTCCAATGTTGTTTGCTTTGTGTTTATTAATTATGATTTTTGCACCAATAACTCTTGCAATCTAACTTACTATGCTAAATTATCAGTCCTTAATTTCCTAAATGTTTGTTCATTATTCAGTTGTAGCATGATTGCTTCAAGTTAATCTCTAAATTTAGGCATGATCGATTGTAACCTGCTTTGCCTCATGGTCACATTATGCTCAGTATATTTCATTTGTAATTTTTATATCTTTCAGCTGTTTGAGGACCTTATGCGCCATTGCCCGTCCTGTGCTCCCTATTCCATATCACTAGTTACCAAGCACCAAGTCCCATAGACCTAAAGCACTATATGCAATACTGTCTTTGTACATTCATTGGCATGTCAGTTGTATTTTAAAATCCCATAATAAAACAGAACTCTTCTGGCAACTCTTTACTTACACCATATTAGACCAATTCAATTTCACTTAAGTGGGTTACGAGTTAATCCCCCCGCGGCATACACGGGAACAATATATAACGGCTTTTACTACATCATGGCTTGAAAAATACAGCTATGGTTCAGAGAAAAGATATTTTCTTCTCAAGGTGGCCAATTTTAACCTGCAACTTCTGAAAATTAACCATGAAATGATGGTGTTCATCTGCAATTTTAGGACAATTCTGCCTGTTATACCAGATTGCCTATCTAAAATGTATCGGCTACAGTTGCTTATTATAGATACCGTATATTCCATGGCTGATTTCTTGCATAATAAATTATAGTTAATAAAATTACTAAATCTTGAATGGTAATAAAAATGTACAGTCTGTAGTCTGTAGTATCAAGCTGTAAACCTAAATGATATAGGTATCTACTTGGCAAGCCACAACTGAATTTTTTGAGCCATGGTTATATGGATTTGCCAGCGGTGATTCCATTTCTTTGAGCCGTGAATTCCATACCTCAGCCATGAAGAGCCATTTACAAGCCATGAACTTATTTACTAAGTCCTGTGCATGTGTTACCCAAAATGTCTAATTTTACCCTATAAACAGCAACAGTTGTCTTTACTTTAGTGGCAACTGAACTTGCAATGATCCATTCTGACCGCTCTGATGTGACCGCAACTATGCAATCTTCAACTAAATGTTTTGGGTTGACTCGTTATCATTCTATTCTGCAGGATATTTTGGCAGGAGCATTGAAGTAGTGCAGATTGCAGAAGTTGAAAATTTTATGAAATGACATGTTTGCAAAGTGCAAACCACCATTTTTTCAATCGAACAAAAATATATGACATTAGAGCTGCAAGATTTCATACCTACTAAAATTACCTATATGATATTAGACAAAAAAAAAGGACTTTTCCTGACTTGAGAGAATTATGAAAGCTTATTTATTTAATAGAAGAATATTTAATAGGGAAATTTTGAAATTGTCAGGCAGTAATATGCAATTTCACAGAACTTTAGAAGCCCAAGCTTGAGGACACATTACCAGTTTATTTAGTTTTGATGGATCTTGACTTGTTACTTCTGTATAAATCAGGAAATGTTTTTATATTCAACTGCAATTTTTTAGAATTCCTTTATATTAATTATTTTTGCCTGTAATTTTTTATTAAATTTTGTCTGATATTCCTAATTTGTATTTTGGCAACATTCAATAGAAATTATCGATTTTAGAAACAGAACAAGACTACAACTACTGGTGTAATTGAAGCTTTGTGGTTATTAATATTAATATATATTAATATTATATTAATATATAATATATTAAAATATTTTGTGACTAATGGTCCCAAAAATCATAGTTGAAATTTTCTCACCCTTGGACTGGACAATTAGGCTGAAGCTGCTGCAAATTGGAAAGAAATAATTAGAATAATAATATAGAATAATTATAATAATAATTAGAATAATAATAATAAGAATAAATTAGAAAGAAAGATAATTCCACCCATACCTGTACCTGCTGATTAATTTTCATTGAAAAAAATGAAGGCACATTTTTGTCTACAATTTTTGAAAATCATAAAAGAAATGATCATTTTATTTTTGCCTGCAATTATCAGCAAGAATTCTGAGCAGTAATTCAGATTTTGCTCCTAAATCTGGAATATTGGGCCAATATTTTTTTTATTAACTCCTAACTAATTTTCTGCATTTATCTGTGTTCTAGATTTATCGAACTGACAATGGAGCTGGTCTCCGAAACGTTTTCAAAAAAGATATGCTAAATTTTTGTGGTGTTTTCTTCGCTTTTAAATTTCTAGTGAATCTGCGATTAAAGCAATCTAGTGACTTTTTTAATTGGGCAAATATTGATTAATCTGGAATATTGGGCAGAATTTACCAAGACTTCACTGAAATGAACAATAATTATGCGCATATCTTATTGAAGCCAAAAATGTGTAGTTTTTCTTGATTTGCACCCTAGTATTCAGGCCAAGTCCATAGGAGTGGATGAAATGGTCTTTCAGCTCAGGAGTTTGCGACTCATAGTCAGAAACCAGAGATTTTTTAGAATCAGTTCATTTTTATTTTCCTCATTTACTTAAGATTTAAACCTATATTTAACCTAAATTTTTTTATACCTGTATTTAAAATCTAGATTTAAACCTACATTTAATATATATTTTTTAAAATCTAGATTTAAACCTAGATTTATACAAGATAATGCTGGTATCCATGATACTTTGCTGGTGTACTTATAGGAATCAAAAATGAACTTGAGGGAGAGTAAAAAAAAATCCTTCCTGCCACTATGGACTTTGGGTCTCAATTGTAGGCATCTTCTGCCTTATTCCTCAGTTTGGTCTGTGTATGCATACCCGTGTGCACTGGTCTTATACGAGTCTGGAAAAGTTGAAATACTGTACGAGTGACTCGTATACAACTTTTTAGGTTTTCCATGACCAGTGCACACTTTTTTCCGCATTCGTGGGCATCTTCTGCCTTATTTTACAGTTTGGTCTGTGTATGCATATATAGACAAGGTGCGTACCTGTCATGGAAAACCTGGAAAGTCGTATATGAGTCTGAAAAATTGAAAGTAGTATACAAGTCACTTGTATACACTGCGGGACCTGAATGTTGGTGTGAATGAAATTCAAACTGAATTTGAATTTCAGTTTGATGGGGAACTGCAAAATGAATTTGCAGGACCTGACCCAAAGTGGGACCTTCCTCTTGGCTGATATATTTGTGGGGTCCAGCACTGACGCAGAATAAATCAACTGCAATAAATCAAGTGTACTTAATAAAATTCTACCTTGTCTTTGAGTGGTGTAGAAGTGGGGCAAAGATGAAGTAAAGTACAGTAGAAGTGGGGCAAAGATGAAGTAAAGTACAGTAGAAGTGGAGCAAAGATGAAGTAAAGTACAGTAGAAGTGGGGCAAAGATGAAGTATAGTACCAAGTGGATCAAGAAAGGAAAATACATTCATGCTGAGTCATTATTAAGCTTTTTTTCACCATTTTTGTTGCTGTAGTATTCCTACTAGAATAATTATTTTATTTCTGATTTATAATAAACTGCATAATTGAGCTGCAAAATTGAATATTGTTCTAAAATGTGTAGTAGGAGCCACAAGATTTTGGTGATAACTTAACACTTCCTAATGTTGATACGAGTTAGGCATGCCAATCGCTGGCCCTGAATGCACAAGCAAACATGGACATATTTCTTTCCAAATAACAATTTATATTCTGTGAAGTTAGGGATAACTCAATACAAAGATACTATTTATTGCCCTGCCTTTATAAATGACTTAGTATATTTCTCTATAAATAACTATTTATGTTCAGTGAAGTTAGGGATAACTCAATACAAAGATACTATTTATTACCCTGCCTTTATAAAGGACTTAGCATATTTCTCTATAAATAACAATTTATATTCTGTGAAGTTAGGGATTCCGTCAACTGGGGTGACTTTGGCCACAACTACAACAGAAACAAATGGCAGCAAAACAAAATAATAAACGTTGGCCAAAGTCACCCCAGTTGACTATAACTCAGTACAAAGATACCATTTTATTGCCATGCCTTTATAATTGGCTTATTATCTTTCTTTATAAATAACACTATCTAATTTTTTTTGTTATGGCTGCTAAGCAGACTGAGGTGTTAACAACCATGCAGAGAATGTAGGCTAACATGACTATGAAGTTAAGGATAACTTGGTGCAAAGATACCATTTTATTGCCGTGCCACTATCATGTTATGGCTTAAACTTTTAGGGGTAATTCTATCAACTTGCTGGGGAAAATTGCTTGCTAAACTTGCTGGGGAAAATGGCCTATTCTCAAGTTTGGCCCCTAGCCTCAGGCGATGTCTAGTCACTGAATACTGATGGATACCAGCTACTTTTTTTCGTGCCCTAGCAAGAATACGTTCTCGAAATTCAGCATTTGCCGCGTGTACTGAGAAAATTTTCTCTTCCACAACGAGATTAAAATTTTTACTGCCAAAAACTTGACACAAGATTTTTTGGCTGTAGTTGTAGTTATCAAAATGTAGTTATTTTGATATTGGTGCAAAGATACCATTTTATTGCCCAGAAATGGTCTCTTGTATGTTATGGCTTAACCTATTTGAGGGTAAAACATGGGGTAAACCTATCATAGCTTACCTCACTGTTGCATCATTTTTTGGCCTATCAAAGATGTAAATATTTTAATAACCTTTCAGGTGCCATTAGATACCCAATGTAACAACTTAATACATAATCAAAATGTTATCTTTTATGTAGCATAGATCTTACGTACTGTCTTGTGATTAGCTTATGTCTTGTTCTCTTTTTTATTATATATATTTATCCTCAAAATATTATGTGGTTGGTTCCTCCTATTAAAATAATAATTATTCCAACCTGCACTTCTGGGCATGGCTGAGCAATCATTCCTTTAGGAACTTGCCTTTAGGACTTGAATTCCATCTAGTTTGAAAAAAGCTTTTTTTTTAAATATGGTGTCTTAATTTACATAAATACTTGGTATTGCAATCATCTCTTGAGACAATCTACGAACAATTAAACTAATAATGAATCCAGCAATCAAACTAATATAATACAAATTAATATAATAAATTTATAATATGATATATGTAATAAATATATAATATAATATAGTAATACAATACATCCCGCAGGCATACATCGGCAGTCGCCTCAACAGCGCAGGAGGCGCAGCAGCGGCCAGCAGCCGGGGCGTCTCTGCCATAGCCGCTCTCAAGGAGCCCATCAAGCAGGTTTCACACCAGTACTCGACAGAAATTATGAAGGATTTGAGCAAGACCGCAGGTTTGGAGACAAACGTTGAATTCCAGTCTTGTCTCTCTCTAGACTCGTCGTCAAGCATGGCTGTATCTCACGAAGAACAACACCATCTATCGCTAGAAATTTTGAAGGCCCTATCTGTCAAGGAAACTCAGGAAAAGTTAGACATTTTAGAAACTCGGTTGCTTGAACTTCAGTAGCAGACTGAGGAGAAGAAAATTGAACGGGAAAGTCTGCTACTCGAGAAGCAACTTGCCAAGATGAAGTGCATTTGGAGAACAATGAAGCCGTCTCGTGGGGCTGACATGGGCGCTATTTCTGAGCCGGACTCTAACAAGGTGATCTCCTGGCTGAGCGACGTATCGCCTGGGGTGTTCGCGTCGCGTGGCACAGCGGGGAGAGATCGTCAGCTGACGTACGGCGTCACTGACGACTCCAGCGTTCATCAAGAAACGAAGCCCGGACCAGCCGGCGCCTCTCGCAGTGCTCTCGATCCTTTGGCTCGCAGCTTCTATCCATTAGGAGCAGTGTCAGACGCAACGGGTAGACATTTGCTAATCTCAGATCTGAAGATGGGTCAAAGTCATCCGTTCTCTGGCGAGACTCGTCTGTTCTCAAAGTGGCTAACTACACTGCAACATAGGATGTCTTCATTGCATCTCGATCCGTTGGATGAACTGGAAATCCTTGAAGCTCACACATTGGAGGGATTGCCGCCGCATGAAGTTATTCAAACATTCGGTGTATGAAGAATTAAGAGAAGAGTACTTGCCACGTAGAAGTGGCAAGTTCCCTGTACCAGAATTTGTTGAATTTTCCAGCAATAACTGGAGTGTTTCAAGTGACCCCAATGATCCTTTGCCTCTTTCTCCGTCACTTCTGCTCACCACAAAGGCAGCTCTACTCGCCATCGCCACCGACTCTGAACCGTGGGACCTCATCGCGATGGTGCGCGACAGTGGCGCCGAGTGAAGAATCTCTCGGACCAATTTTGGATTAAGTTTCGCCAGATCTACTTGAGCGAGCTCCAAAGACGGAATAAATGGAAAACTCCAAAACGACACTTGAGATGTGGCGACCTGGTCCTCGTCCGAGATAAGGGAGCCAACAGACTACATTGGCCCACAGGCCTGGTGCAGTCCGTCAAGACGAGCGCCGACGGTCTCGTCAGGAGCGCTACCATCCGAACCGTTGTCACAAAGAACCCTGATGTTATTGTTCGTGTTTATGAGAGGCCGATAGGGGAATTAGTTCTTCTTTAAGCCGCTCCAGCTTAATTTAGTTTATTATGTTGTGTTTGTTTTTTGTTCCTCTTAATAAATGTTCCTTTGAACCTTGTACCCAAGCGTAGTCATGGGTAATTATGTCAGTCGAGCGAACTGAAGCGGGGAGTGTCACGTCCTGTACGCGCATGACGTGTAATTTTGTATTCGTACGTTAATAGCGCGGACGTCACAGTATTCACATTCACGGCCGCCCCGCCCGCTCATTGTGTTGATAGCTTCTGTTGTGTTTAGCGCTACAGCTGCGCTATTCCATAGGCCGATTAGTTATAAGTGTTATACATGTTTTGTCAATTTATTGTGATTTGTGAATCTTATCTCGTCCGTTGATCTTGTATCTTAGTGAGTCATGCTCTGTATCATCAGACTATTTATAATAATCACCAGCGTAACGTGACTTTCTTTATCTCTCAGGCGGCCATTCACGTAATTTCAATTACCTGCAGTCACAAGCGATTCATTATGATACATCTGGCAACATTATTATTTAAATGTTAAACCTGAATCCTTGATTAATTGAAAAACACTTATTTTTTATATATTTGACTTTCAATTTATTTGCGGCGTTTTTTGTCCCGCGGTTTAACAAACCTGAAATAAAGAAGATTCAAATGAATATTTCGGAAGCCTCTATTTCTAATTGTTCCTGCCTGGCTATTATTGAGTGGTCCTTGGAATTCTAGCCGGAACAGCAACTGAGGACTTTTGAGTTGCCAATGATTTCTATTTTCCCGAATCTCCTTCATGATTCAATGTAAAATATATTTATATGTGACAATGAATACAGAATAATTTACTGGTATGATCACAGAATCGAAAACGAAAGTAATTTAGAGTTTTTTTTTGGCCCACCATTTTGTGGACTTTATATTTAATCAATCAGTCCAGAGTGTAGGAAAACATTTTCCCGCCATAACGTCCAGAGTGTGGGAGAACATTTTCCCGCCATAACGTCCAGAGTGTGGGAGAACATTTTCCCGCCATAACGTCCAGAGTGTAGGAGAACCTTTTCCCGCCATAACGTCCAGATTGTNCTTCGCTTTTCCTCAGCTTCTTCCGCAATTTTTGCTCGTTTCTGCAAAGTGCAATAACGTGTTACAATCAGTATGGAATGAAGCGAAACCATCATAATATATCATGTAAAATGCAAACCTTACACACTACAAACATTCTTTGCTCAGATTCCGACACTATTCATAAATTTACTAGAATATCTAACAAACAAATACACACTATAAATAAAATCTTTCTTATAGATCTTGTAAATAATCTTTATTTGTATTTATTATTTATAAATAAAAATAAATATAACTATAAATATGAGTAACAAATGAAACTCTCACCGATTATTTGCCCAGACCTCAATTTTGCTCAGGAATCCTCAATTGTCCATTAAAATTCAAGCGTATGTTATAGCCCATTCATCTATTGAACGAAGATTACACGCTCGCCGGGTCACCTGCCACTATTACTAGATTCATACATCTATTTGATAAGATTCTGATTAAGAAATCAAGTTAGGGCAACACCTTTATATTATATATATTTAGGCCAAGAATTAGCGTACAGCTCTCAGTCTACTATAATATGGTCTGGCACACACGTAGATCATGCACGGACGCGTAGACGTTAATCCTTCATTGATCCATTTCACATGCGCCGAAGAACCAAGCTTCGGTGATATAATCCCAGCGTATTATACTGGCGAAAGTTGCTATAGTCACTGGCCAGATGCAGAATATACAAGAAGCTGGAGACTGTTAGCTGTTGGACTTTCAGTTCTTCTACCTCCAGAGAAAATCATGAACCCAAGTCCGCTACAGCGCTAAGTCGCCAGGAATGTGCCAGGGAATTTATAATTAGAATTTAGGCATCCGCTTCAGATGCTCGATCCTACACTTCAGATGCTCGTACTCTGCTACACAAGAGTCCATTATTCCAAGCCGTTCTTAACAATCTAATGTTCTTCACTTTGCGTTGTAGGAAAAGGGCGTAAACACTGAGTTTTTATGCTGTCCTACACGTGCTGTTGAATTTAACTGCCATCATATTTCAGCAGTCCAGGGTCGTGTGCAAACACAACAGAGGCCGCGAAACCGCATGCACTGGGCTCCGCAACTGCTGGAATCTTGCTGTTTTTGACAAAAGCACTGTGAAATCACGTTGGGTGCTACTTTTTCGTATAGTTTAATAAATAGCTTCACGGCATTTCCAGGCTCTGCTTTCAATGACCACAGCAGATACACTACTGGCGTTGCATCCGCTGCAACGTCGCTGTCGCACTGTAAAGGCCCGTTTACACTAGGGGCAACACACGAGAGTCAAGTGCCTCAAAGCGCATGCAGAGGCGCTTTGCAGCCTCTGCATGCGCTTCTTGACCGATTGACGAGCTAGCGATTGACAGGGGCCATGCCTCATGCAACAGAAGCGCGGCGCTTAGTAGATAACTATTAAAGAATTGATATCACTTGTATGCTTAAATCGCAAATTAACTAAGAATTTAAATTGAATTAAAAATTTAAATCAAATTGAAAATCTAAATTAATCAATTAAGAAATTCAATTCGTTCTATGGTTTCAATGTATTAATTTATGATTCTAGATTCTACGAACTGACTATGGAGCTGGTCTCCGAAACGTTTTCTATAAAGATATGAATTTTTGTGGACTATTTTTTTCTTTTAAATTCTTAGTTAGTAGATAGATGTCTGTGGTCTAGTAAGGTTGATTGTGTACGCTGGTCCGGCACTCCAAATGTCGACTAAGCACCACTCTCGTTTGGAGTCACTCTCTAGTAGAGAGCCTAATTGATCTTTATAGAGAACATGAATGTCTATCGAGTGTTCGGTCAAAGGAGTCCAAAAATCGAAATACAAATGATGTAAGTTATTTTTACATGACGTGCTTAGTTTATGTGATTTTAGGAGTACAAAAATCGAAATACAAATGATGTAAGTTATTTTTACATGACGTGCTTAGTTTATGTGATTTTAGCAACTCCTGACAATTTATGCATTACCGTTTAGCGATTTCAAAGGATGATGTAATATCGGTACGAATATTGGAGCCTTTTATTTAAGAATAGACTATATTTTTTATAAACTGTATGTTTTTGAATGTGCTACTTCTCTAATTATGATGCCTATGCTGAGTTCTCGTTTACAAATGGCATAGTGCGCAGAATGACGGACCGCAACACACCTGAGAACAATGGCCCACAGCTCAAATTCGGTGACATCCATCCTCATTGACGTCTAGGTGGCAACTAGTGTTCAAAGCGCGCGGTCTCAAACAACCGAGTACAAAAGTAGTGTAAACGGTTGTGCGCGGTGAGGCACTGCAGCAAACGACTCAAAGCCCATGTCGTTGCAACTAGTGTAAACGGGCCTTAACACGTTAGTCAAGACTTGCCAGTTAGACTGGCAGTGGAGACGTATGTACTTAGTAATATACGATCACTCTGCATTGCGAGTAACTTGAATTAATAATTTGGACGAACGCTTCGTTTTCATGCAAAAGCACATCTGAAGTAAACGCACTCGGTGGGTTATGCACTTTGATAATAGCAGCCTTCTGTCAGCGTTGTCAGATGGTATATTTCTATACCAGATTTCACAAATCTGGTATTTTCAGAAGATGTCAGGTATGAATATTTCAGATCTGGTATATTGGTACATTTGCCTAAATCTGGTATATTTCGTTAATTTTGAGCTAGGCAATCTGGTATTCTCGCCGAGAAAAAACTTGGCAACACAGTCAACACTGCCTGCTTTAGCTAGCAGTGGCACAAGTTTGCCCGGAGCCCATCGGCCCCTTCTGCCCCGGAGCCCGTTACACCTTCTTAGCCCTTTTCGAGACCGTACCGATGTGGCACGAATTTCTTGGGCTGCGAATTTCAAAGAGTGGAGTGTTTCATTCATTGACGGGTGCATGTTGACCATCATCACCGTCTTCCAGTTTCCGCCCTGAGACGCCTGCAGCAGGTGTGTTAACTTTGAGTTCCGATACGGCACGTGAATTGGCTGTGAATTGATACATTCATACCATTAGATATACAGGATAATTCATGTATATACAATATACATGTCACAGCCCAGAGCTGCTACAAGCTAACTTAGTTGAACCTATACATTTCGCTAATGTCAGGAGCGAACGCTTACAGCTCCAGGCCTGGACATTATGTAAATGAATTTCAGGCAACTGTTTCACTTGTCCAACCTACAATGGTGTTGTTTCAATCCAACCTACAACACTTATCCAACCTCCATCTAACTCTCCTAGTCAGCGTCCGTTGTATGAAGTGCAGTTGATCTTCAGTGGGTGGTGAGAGGATTTTTAAGAGTTTCTCCAGCACAGCATCCGAGACGAAGTTCCTTGTATTTTCAATATCTTGCGTGGTTTCTCTGCTAAGTTACCTGAGCACGCGCTCCCTGTCGAGTGGGTACAATCCTGTGGCTTGAAAGCTCATGCTCATATTGTGCTTGACTTCATTGTTGATCGAGTGCAAGAGGTTCGAGAGGAGGCGTGGAAACCAGTCTTTTGGGAGTGTTGCAATGTTCTTGCCAAAAGTTTTCTTCCAATTTGTAAGGGTCTCTCGCCATTTCCTTTTCAATGGCGCATAGAAAACCACATCCAGTGGCTGCAGAAGATGCGTTTCGTTGGCTGGCAAAAAGACGAAGCTTGTATTGTTTGCATTGCAATGTTGAAATACGTCCTGGTGCAGATGAGAGGAGAGGTTATCTCCAATTAACACTTTGTGACCTTCCAAATTCTTACAAAAGGGCAGCAGAAGAATTGGGCAGCAGAAGGGCACTACGAGAAGTTGTTCAGTGGCAAATGGCAATGGATTAAAATCACCAAGTCACACTTAGAATGGTTTATTAACTCTATTTTGTCAAAATCGTAATCGCACAAACAGGATAAATAGTTTATTGGATATCACTTTGTTAAAATCGTAATTCCGTAAAAATAAAAGTTTATAATGCTCACGTGACAATTAAAAGCACTTTACTATACGAGACGATCGACTGTCTATATTGCACGGTATTAAAGAACATGTATCAGGAAAAACATTAATTCACATGGCTAAACGACAGCAGGACACACTGGTTATAGTCATCACTGCTCGACTAGTTAGCAAATACTAGTTACAGACATCAGCTACTAGTCCACCTTCGTAGCACAGGGCTGGCGGCTGCTCAGGGCTACGGTTAGCTAACGACTGACTATATATAACAAGACTCCAGCGAATGCTGATCTCGGCTAACTACGTAACGTTCCTGTAGCTTACAGGTTCCTCTGTCGTGTGTATTACACGATTACTTGACGCGTGCGTATCTCTTACATTTTTGTGAACGATAACAATGGTTTAGCAGATATCAAATTAAAAACCTAACTAGCGAATAATTAGAAGCAAGTATTTTTGGGAATGACAGTTTCCTGTCGTTCGCACTCTCCTCTACCTGATGAAACTGAATCCAAACTCCTATGATTGTACAAAACTGTCTCTTAAAATTACAAACCGCAAAATCGAATTCCTATCTAACGGCTATAAAGGCAATTTATTTTACAATGACTAGCTGACAAGAGAAATGAATTCGAGACAGACATGATGTTCGTAAGCGAGAAACAGCTTCACGCTTCGCCGTTGTCGTCCGTATCTCAGCGATCAGATTGCGAGATCATCTTTTTGTCGAGATGGTCTGACAAGTCTGGTCCATCCGAGAAACGACGAACTCTTCGACGTTTTAAAGAGCAGGAGAAATGTTAACAAAGACTAAAGTCTTAGCGTTGCGTCCTAGGCTGTCTTGCAGCAGCATCGTCAACTTGCTATTCCTGTAAGGCACAAATGACGCTTCAGACGAGAGTGCAGCGATGACGTCACCGAGGGCAGACAAGCTCTTATTGATGGAGATAGCTTCCTTGAGCGTCTCGGCGGCCGCGCCGCTCGCTACCGCGACAGGGGCCATTAGGCCATACTTTCAAAATTAGCTAGTGAACGTAAGTACTTACGCTCTATTTTCTTGTCTATGATTGGTGGATTTTGCTCGATAGGCCGTCAATGATTGTCCGATGAACTCACGATTACGAACTTTTTTTTTAAAGTATGTGCCCAGGTCCACCAGCGTCAGCTTACCACGTAGCATCGAGCCATTCTGCGTTGACGTGACAGTCATGGTGATGACGATGAGAAGATGTGACCTCGATGACTCAGCATTCATGTTGGTCGAGGAGGTGTGCCGGTTGCTTAGGCCCTCAAAAACTTCATGGAGATGCTGAGCCGAGTTCACGTGGCGCACGAGGGCGCCTTGCACGTGCACGCTTCCTCGCTTGTCCCGCTTCACTTCCAGTTTTCCGGGCTCTATGTGTGAGTTGCCCCTGAGGAGATCCGGTCAAATGACACGATTTTAGATCTGTGAACAAGGCACGAAAGGTACAAGAATCGGCGACAAGCCACATCAGGCCTACTCTTCAGCGCCGACATCACTATGTTATGCTATTATTATGCTCTGTTATGTTATGTAACATGAACGCTAATCAGGTTTACAGGACTACAGGTCGACACAGGCCGATGCTCAGCAGCAGCATTCGCAGACGTTGAGTTAGTCGCAAATGTTTGCCGCCGTAACAACGCCTTATTGCCAGTGATAACGAACACCGTTGTCGCGCACTGCTCGATAGGCGGCAGCAGGACGCCTATTTCGGTCAGCACGGTATCCACGATAATACATGCGAGGCGTGGGGGACGTCGCGATGCCGATGAGTAAATCTATTTCCTCAGAGACGGATGGATCAAGGGCTGCAGCAGCAAACCGCAGGCCAAGCAATCGCTTAGCCAAGTAATCTAACGGAAGTTTCACTGTTCCCTCTACCACGTTTTACTGATTTCCCAATTTTCAGGCTGATCATTTTTAGGTACGAACAAACCCTTTTTAGGCAAGGGGCTGCTTCATGGACCAGCCAGATTCAGCTTGGGTCATAGAAAACTAACGCCTGACGCTCATCTACAATCAGCTAAAAGCTGAGTATAGTGAACGCCAAAACGAATACGCACAATCTGGTCCTGCCAGTCAAAAACGCACGTCGCCGTAGTTTGCGTCAAGCAAGCTGCGTGAGTTGCAGGAACAGAACAAACGGTCCGGCAACAAGCTCATTCCAGTAGCATCGAGACAGTACCGGGTTTTGCATAGTGTCGCACGTGTACTAAGGCCGCTATGTGTCCTTAGGCCGTCACGTGTACTTAGGCAGCTACGTGCATTAAGGTCGCTACGTGCATTAAGGTCGCTACGTACATTAAGGCTGCTACATGCATTAAGGCCGCTACGTGCATTAAGGCATCTACGTGCATTAAGGCCGCTAAGTGCATTAAGGCTGCTACGTGCATTAAGGCCGCTACGTGTACTAAGGCCGCTACGTGTACTCGAGCAAATATTTTTCACGCGGCACTAGTAGACTCGTCCCTTGCTTCCATCAGCCTACATAACCTTAACGAGGTTTGCGTCGTAGTGTCCATTAGTTACGTAGTGTCGAATAGTTGAGCACTATCCATTAGTTACGTATTATGCGTTAACGGAGCGAACTAAAATAATTCTGACAACGACAGCAGGAGTGTACAGTAAATAAATAGCTTCGTTGTTAATTCTAGATCTGTCGCGATTTGAAAAATTTATGCGTGGAAAACATGCTAAGACTGAGCGTTTAATGAGCTAATTAAATTCGAAGTGGACAAAAAATATGTATCGATGCTTGCACGAGCTTAATATCAACAAATATATTCGTTTTTAATTTGGTCCCGACCGGTAACGATTCGAAAAATTTATTCGTGGAAAATCTGCTATTGAAATCCGTCCGGTGCAATAAAATGGGGTGAAAATCGTTCGTTTTATTCCCTGCTTATAAATTTATACCCCAAACTGGGGTAAAATAAGAGCGGGAGGATAGGGGTTGAGGGCAGCTTGCAGGAGTGACTAATGTAATAAACACATAAGCGAGAATGCTTTATTTCCTCCACTTTTTACAGACCTAACTTAACCGAATTATTCATCTAGAATCGCTTTTGGGACAAAATTATACTATCTTCTTACAGTTTAATATATTTTAACATCATTAGGCCCCAAAAGGACGGCAAAAAATCATTAACGACTGTTTTTCGAATTACCGAATGGGAAATTCGAACATACTGCAATTCCTGCTAATTTTTAGATATTTGCAGCGACCGGCCTTAGTGTCTCAAATAAAGGCTCTTTTCTCTCATAATTGAGTTGATTTGAGAATGGAAATTTAAAATCGAGCGTGAAATTGGCACGGGGAAGAATTTTAAATAATAAAACGAATTTTGGTCGCATATTGTCTCTTAAATGTTTTCGAAGAGAAACTCAAGCAAAAACGACGCGATTTGGCACTTTTTTTGCTATTTTCACATCGAATTAAGCTATTAAGCGCGTCATAAACTCGGTGTGGACATGTAAATTAGAATCTCATTCTATGTAATTAAATAACAATGGTTACATTTTTTCATTATAATGAAGATTTTCGAAGTTGTCGTAAACTGTTTTTTTTTTATCTGGAGCAGCTGCCATCACGGTGACCCAGGGTTGCCAGATGGGCCTTTTTCTGGCCCAATTGGACGATTTGGCCTTTTCTAAATTGCGTTTACGAGCAAAAATCTGAGGGTCTGAATCATATTTGATTTTTTAAATCACAAATGATTAATTGTGTTAGCTTAAATTAATGTGTTACTAGAAAATATCGAATTTGTTGGCCTATTTTGTGAGCTACTTTAGCCGTGTTATCCTGCCACGATCTGGCAACCTGTCATCAACACGCGTCCCTAGCGTCCGAGAGTAATTTGTTCATACAAATTACACAAGCACCAAATCGAACCCGGTGGAAGTCTAGTAGCTATTTCAAACTATCGTCAGTCATGATAAGATCCGGTCAAATGTCACGAGTTTAGATCTATGAACAAGGCACGAAAAGTACAAAAATCTGCGACAGGCCACATCACTGCTCGATAGCTGGCAGCAGGACGCCTATTTCGGCCAGCACGGCATCCACGATAAGACATGCGAGGCGTGGGGGACATCGCGATGAGTAAATCTTTTTTATCAGAGACGGATAGATACCGCTACATGCATTAAGGCCGCTACGTGCATTAAGGCTGCTACATGCATTAAGGCCGCTACGTGCATTAAGGCCGCTATACGTGTTCTAAGGCCGCTACCTGCATTAAGGCCGCTACGTGTACTCAAGCAAATATTTTTCACACGGTACTAGTAGACTCGTCCCTTGCTTCCATCAGCCTACATAACCTTAACGAGGTTTGCGTCGTAGTGTCCAATAGTTTCCATTAGTTACGTAGTGTCGAATAGTTAAGCACCTGTCTCTTATACACATCTAGATGTGTATAAGAGACAGGGACAGAACATGACCGACATGGACAGAACGTGCCCGTCATGGACAGAACGTGCCCGTCATGGACAGAACGTGCCCGATATGGACAGAACGTGCCCGACATGGACAGAACGTGCCCGACATTGACAGAACGTGCCCGATATGGATAGAACTTCATACATTTTAATGGCCTAAAATCGCATCGATTTTTCTTATTCTTTAGTTTTTCTCTATTCGGCGAAATAAATTTTTTAATAATATTTGTAACTTAGCTCCGCTTTAAGTGAAAATTAATTTCATGTAAAGTAAAGTGTATTATAAAGTTATGTAGTAGCCAAATATTTCTTTATTAAATATATATATTTAATAAATATATGCTAAAAGACAACGCAATTGTTTAATAATTGACAGAATTGACAGAATTAAGATAATTAATCTATATATAATATGTGGAATAATGTATTAAGTATATATTTCTTTAATAAATACATTTAATAAAAAATGTATGCTAAAAGACAACGCAATTGTTTAATAATTGACAGAATTAAGATATGTAATCTTTATAAAATATAATATATAAATCTAGAATAAAGTATTAGCTATATATTTCTTTATTGCATTAAGGCCGCTACGTGCATTAAGGCCGCTACGTGTTCTAAGGCCGCTACCTGCATTAAGGCCGCTACGTGTACTCAAGCAAATATTTTTCACACGGTACTAGTAGACTCGTCCCTTGCTTCCATCAGCCTACATAACCTTAACGAGGTTTGCGTCGTAGTGTCCAATAGTTTCCATTAGTTACGTAGTGTCGAATAGTTAAGCACTATCCATTAGTTACGTATTACGCGTTAACGGAGCGAACTAAAATAATTCTGACAACGACAGCAGGTGTGTACAGCAAATAAATAGCTTCGTTGTTAATTCTAGATCAGTCGCCATTTGAAAAATTTATGCGTGGAAAACCTGCTAAGACTGAGCGTTTAATGAGCTAATTAAACTCGAAGTGGACAAAAAAATATATCGATGCTGGCACGAACTTAATTTCAACAAATATCCATTTTTAATTTGGTCCTGACCGGTAACGATTCGACAAATTTATTCGTGGAAAACCTGCTATTGGAATCCGTCCGGATTTCCATTTCCCGGTAACATGACGAATATTATGCTTTATCGTAAACTATCGCTAGTATCGTTCCGTTGACTCTTGCAAATTTCTTCCCATGAATTGCTATAGCAAACATTTTGATGCATATTCAGAACAAGCCGATTTCATACCATCTGGCAACCCTATTAACTTAATAACAGTCAACCGCTCGCCTCTGAACTCCTTGAGTTTCTAACAGCCTGACACTGTAGTGGTGAACATTTTCAGTTAACTATGTTTTATATTAAAAAAACCGAACCACGGTGCCCTGCTAGCTTAAATAATTACAAGTCCATTACTCCGTCAATTGATCTCGGGCGGCTTTTCAAAAAGAAACCCACCAATCAGAGACGATAAATCACCGCTACTTTTACTTCGACCGCTTCGTGTTCTGCAAGATTGCTAGTGGCCTGAAAAACAGCCAAGTACGCTGACAAAAAAGGCCTTTAAGTAAATATTCATACATTTGTATGAATACGCAATTCTTTAAATTAAATTCGAATACTAAATTCGTATTCGAATATTAAATTTTAATTCGATGTGGTCAAGCTTCCACATTTCTTTTGATCTGCATTTGAAGACTAAGGACAACTTCAGCTTTCCTCCAGAGTCCAAACAGCACAGCTAACCCGTAGTTTGATCCAGTTCTCCAACCAGTACCACCGACGCTTCGAGTCACTGAGCATCTTTGCGAATGTTAACTTCGAATTATTAGATGCTATGGGTTATAATCTGGCCCGTCTCCTGCAAATACTAGGCGTAGTCATTAGTTAGTCTACTTCATTCTAAGTTGTGCTGTAAGCCTCCGCCATCCCGTGACGCGTAGTTAGACTCCTCCATTTCGTCGACGACGACGAGACATTGCTGCTATAAGAGCGCGGCTTCATAGATTGGATTCTAGCTACATAGATCGGATTCTATGCTAGTGCTGCATTTAGAAAACTTGTGGTTACAACTGTGAATGCTTCAAAGCGTTTAGTATAGTGTAAATCTTACTTCGAAGCTGTACGTATATTGCAGTTAGTACAAGCCTAGTTAGTGACTTGCTACATTGCAGGTCCGGCGTCGAAGAAGGGCTATGTTCGGACGCAACGTCGCCCACTTACAAGACTGCATCTATTGTGTTAGACAATCGAGTTCTGCACCTATAGTCACATCTCATCTCTTAGCTAAAGTGCTTTCAGCTTCGGGTCTACTACGTACATCAGGTGTTGAAAGGCAGGTCCCAGTTCCGGTGTAAATTTAGTCAATCCAGGCGACCTAAAACGTACTCCTTAAATTGAAAAATGTCTTAGTCATCTCGGTTAAGATAAGCTGTGGTCGACGGTACCATCGGGGACCATCGCCACAGCCCGCAGGAATGATTTGAATGGTAATTCGTATATCTCGCATATTGTGCGCACGTAGTTCAGCTACATGTACATCGAAAGCAGTTCGTATTATAGAGTGAGCGCTTTTCGGTAGCCTACAATGACGGGATTTCATTCACGAGAAGTTGCAGCAGCGATAACGAGGCTATTCACTGATCCATAAGACATTTCCGTTAGATGCCTAATTCAGTATTGAGAAGAAGCGATCTAGCTGGCATCAACAGTGCTCCACATACAGTGTGAGCTTCCAGGTAGCATATCGGCTACCATCTAGATATCGTAAAGAATTAAGGCTTACTCAACATTATCCATTCCAAGGATAGAGGATAGAGCGAACAGAATTTAGAAGGGATGTTTATTGCGTATTAAGCGTTCTTTGTCATTTTAATTCACCATCAAGGTTTTCGCGCTGCCGTCCAGTTACGCCTCCAGCAGTTGGGTCAACTTAAGTCCCGGTACGGCAAGTGACTTTCCTGTGAATTAAGACATTTATAGCATTACATCTACAGGATTACTCTTATAAAAGGCATTATCCAAATATAAATGCAATTATGACAATTTTGTGTATCATAAAGACCCTGCTTGGCCCTGCAAACGGACGGGTCACTTCTACGCGCGCGCCCACTCTCTACTCGAGCTGTCAGTTGGTCACTATTTGAACATTACGAGTTTTATGAACAATTCGTTTTGTGAGTGAGGAGCAATAGCACTTGACTTACTTTCTTGTCCGTGGCCTCAGAGACGCGGCTGAGGCTGCTGTTCATCTTGTTTGCTTCACGGCGGCGGTGAGGCTTTGGCCTCAAAGGCTTTAGGCAAAGCATGGGTGGTCTTGGGGATTTGTGAAGAGGGGACTTCAGAAGTGGGGCATTCCACCACGGCCCAAACGCTTCGGTCTTCGAAGTCCCCTAGCGTCATATTTTCAGGCTTTGCTTGAGGGAAAGCAGCGGTGGTCGTGGGTTCCAACAATCAGGCACTTTCAGCAATTGAGATGCTGATCTGCAGGGCACAAGAAAGTAGCCACTCTTGTCAGCGCTCACTACAATGGCGCACTGAACGTCTTCGTCAGACACGCTGATTACGTAAATGACACGCGCCTTCAGTCACGCCCTTGAAACGAAGAAACAACCCAAGCGTGCGAGAAAGGCTGATGATAATTCAGCAAACGCCGCGCCATCATGACACACAAACGCCTGCATTCTTTGAGCCCCTCATTGAAAAAAGCCCAAGACCTGCACTTCAATTTCGCTACAAGGTCGCGCTCCACCCGATCGTTGATGTAGACACTCGCCTATACCAGGTGCCACGACCTCCTCATAGTGGTACGGGTTGACGCATATTTGTGCACTTTCCATGTTTTCAAAAGTGCATGGGCAGGCTGCAATATCAGCTTTCCTCAATTTTTCTTTTTCGTTTATTTTCAGATAAAGCGAAATATTTTTGCATACACAACATGGGGGTAGCCCTTTTTTTTCATGACCTGCGGAAGAAAATATTCTTTTTTAATACTTACTGTTAGGTTACCGGTATATTTATAATGATCTAAACTAAACTAATGACCTAAATCTTGCTCAACCTTGCAAGGTCTTGCTAAATTTTGCTAAATCTTGCAAGATCTTGCTGAATCTTGCAAGATCTTGCATGATTTAAAATCGGCGTAGACGATTTTAGAGGCTGATAGATGAAATCATAATCTGAAGATAATGAACTAGAATCTAATGTAAGGTTTGAATAATCTGGGATCGACATAATTCTGAAAAAAAAACAGGTAGATTAATAACAGCAGCATTCAACGTACCAATATCGACGTTGGACGAGTCTTCATCCGTGGATTTTCTTGAAATTTGTAGTGGCGTGGACGATGTCAGAGGCCGGTGTGTATAATGGGATGTTATTTTTTGTTCTGATATTTCCAGGGATCTGCAGCTTACACATTTAGATAGGTTCCAATCTAGAAGCATAGGCCATGATGTTTAAAGTACACTTCAATATTAATATCGATCCATCTTCTTGATGAAATTCCAAATGTGATGGACGATTGGAAAGGCCGGTGTGTTGATACTTGAGAAATTGTTTCTTCTGAATCTATTTGCTGGGATGTTCTTAAAATTTCAAAGGAATTTCCCCGCAAGTTCTGCCACAAGTTTTAGTTTGTAATTTTGAAGAGTCTCATCCTAAGCTGCAGGTGTTGTAATTGGGGGTAGACGATTTCAGAGGCAGGGGTGACATTTCATAATCAGAAGAACTTGATAAATCTAAACTTGTATTCGAATAATTTGGGATTGACATGAAGAATCTGAAAAAATCTGTAAAAAAGCACAGGAAGAATAACGGCAAAACAACAATAAAAAAATGAATACCGTCAAACTGGTAATATGGGACAGAATCTTATGTTACCACACGCATGTACTTCATAACACAATTTCACTCAGTCCTCCGCCCACCATCCGGGGACAAAGTACAACACAATATACCTAGCACCAGTGCTACAAGCAATACCTAGCACCAAAAAATATTTATTTGAGAATAATGAAATATCAATGCCTGGCATAACAGTGCCGCAAAATATACATAGCCAATAATGCTAAATATTTAGCATCGCATTTAGCAATTTTTACCCAAGACAAAAAATTTAGCATCACAGTGGCGCACCTTCAATGTTAGTGCCAGTCGAGGCCTGGGTACCACAGCGCGAGACGGAAGACTACCTCGATAGGACAAGTCGATAGTTACATATTGATTGATTGACCCCTTTCATTTACTCCAGTCAAGTCTACGAGCCTTTTATACGGCAGGACATACCGAACGCTCGCTTTTGCTGCATAGGAGGACTTGTCATGCATTCGTTCTATATGAAAGTTCTTGCAATAGGAAGTGAGATCTGGAGTTCCTCTGGTTTGCCTTGGTAGCTACGACGGCACGATGGCTTAGGACTATTCGCCAATCGCAGTAACTCTTGCATCTCGTCGTGCGGGCTGCTCACTCTCACCAACTGCTCGCTGTCAACTCTACTTTAATATTTTGGTCAAGTATATACACGCACCAAGAGAAGTCCAACATACACCTAAGTGAGGCACCCACACGGCTGCATGCCACAAAATGGGGCACCCACCTTAATTGAGGTTGGTTACGTGGGTCATTGCGGAGCGAGCGTCCACGGGCCTGTGGAACCAACTCGAGGTTGGTCACTATGATACTTTTAATTTCAGATAATAGAATGTCGACAGTCAGGGGCGTGAAATTTTTCTTTAACTTAGAGGTATTTAGTTTTTGCGTCAATAAAAACATAGGTGGTAGAATGTGCTCGAGTTTTTCGATAATAGAGTGCTAAGATAGAATATACATGAAGTGAAGTGTATGAAGAATTTAGCCAAACTCTGGCTGCAGAATTTGACAAAATTTGATCTTTGATAGCAGTTCAGCGATTTTAAAGTAGCCGTACATGGCGGTAGTGTTTGCACGGCTACCCCCAAATGCCTGGCATTTTATTTTCTGGTTCCATATGTTGGGAATCGCAGCCGCGACTTGGGCATCCCTCGATAACGCTGGCTCGAAAAATTGCAATATGGCTCTATGGTGAAGCACTGTAAATGATGCAGAGCTTCACTGCCGCAGAGCTTTCGAGTAAAGAGAACGAATGTCATTCAGTAATTTATTAATGTATTTTCTAATTCAGTGGAATGATGCTAAGCATTTTACGAGTTCTAAGTCTTTGCGGAGCGTAAGTACATTGGCTCGATCTCATATTGCAGACGTCGCACTTCAGTCAGTTCTTGAGTGTTGTTACTAGAGTGGGGCGGTGCTATATGACCGTTAGTTGCCCAAGTAGGCTCGAGCCCATCATGTAGAAACTTTATCAGCTCTCTTATGCGCTCTCCTTCATCTTCCCTTTGGTCACAAGATGAAGCCAATTTATTAGCGCTGACTATTTCAGGCCTCGTAGGGCAGCTTGTGCCTTGTGGCACTCATGAATCGCGGTCCTACTGAACACCCGCAATGATCGGTCTAATAAATGTAATCATTTGAACACCATTAGCATGAAAACCTCCCATTCCAGAGCAGGTTTGTTGCAAACTCATTGCATTCAAGCTCTGAGTTTTTTCATCGCTCAAGAATATAGGTGATAGGCTCCAAGTTCCACTGTCTGGAGACCAGTTTTTGTAAACTGAATCTTGACTGAGATCGGCAGTCGGTGGGGGATTGTGAGACAGAGAACTAGCGTTAGCCAAGTTCTTCATGATAGTAGTCAAACGGGCCTTAAGGAGAAGTTACGCAAACCCTTCCGACCAAGCACCTGTACATTAATGCTCTCCTGAGTCCTGACAGCCGATTAAAGTTCTCTCGTGCGCTATATGACGTGTTGCCAGTGTTGCTGTAGCGGGCTTTGGCCGCGCTTTAAACGCTAGGAGTGTTCTTTAGCCGCCGCACCTCTCTAACAAAGACTGAAGAGAAAAAGTATGCGTAGGTAGTTTTCTCGGGAGCTGCTGAAAGCGAGTAGGTACTCTACTTTTGCCTGACCTACCACACTTGGTAATGGCTATTAATATCGGTATTTATTGTCTGTATCGTGTACCTACATGCATTGGTTCTCCTTGAAATTTAACTAAACCTTGTAGCCGTTGGGAATTCGCTGATCTATTTTACTTAATCCTCGTACGTTAGGGCCGCGGGCAGAGACCCAGTGACGTCGCTGTATGGAGCGAAGTTCTCCCGTTACATTGCCGCTGGGCAGCACACGACATCGCCACCAAAATAGCGGAGCTAATTCTATTAAACGTACTCTAATACCATATATTCGAATTTAACTCTTGACACAGGAGAGCTTAATATCAATAGTAAATGTAAGCGTTGTTAGTTCTTAATCGTATCTTCCTACCACTGCTCGATCTCTTACGATTTAAACTCCAACAGTGCCTTCGACCTGGCGGTTATCGCTACTGGACTCTTCACAATTATAAGGATTGTATTCTACGATAGGAGTAACCTGTATTTTAGCCGCGTCGGGGTTTCCCAGAGGCGGATCATTTCCTTCAGATATATTGGCTGCTTTCAGCCGATCGATGTAAATAATCTTGATGGACCCTGCATTATCTTTAATGCTGAATTATTTGGGATGTTTATCACTTTGAATGGTCCCGGGTAAGGTGCTTCAAGTGGGCGACGAACGCGGTCGACTCTGATCCAAACATGACTGCACTTCTTCAGTTCGATTGGGACGTGTGCCTTCGTTGTAGAGTGCAATCTTCCTGCTGATGGTTCATCAAAATTAATTTAGGACATTTTTGAGCCATTTTCTGGACTGTTTGACTTGTAAAACTTCTAACGGGTCAGTTGAGGATTGGTTTAGGAAAAAGGATTGAAGTTTCCGTAACAACCGCGGACGGTAAAAATTAAGAAGCGTTCGGAAGTGCGCGGATACTATATAAGGAGCACGATGGGTAGGGCTCGTAACCAATTTTGTTTTCGCGCAATTATCGAATTTTTAAGAATTCGATGTTGGCGCTCGATTATTCCATTAACTTGAGCGTGATGTGCGATGGTCCAAAGGCGGTAAAATCCTACCGAAGTTGAAAGCTTCAACAGTCCTCTCTCAAATTGCGAGCCTCTGTCAGTGACTGTAGCATGCCAAATCTTGAAACCAATCTTGCCAACTGGTATTATTTCATACCAGATTTCACAAATCTGGTATATTGGAACATTGTCTTGTATTGATATTTTTTATCTGGTTTTATTTCCTAATTCTGGTATATTTCTGACATATTGCATATCAACTGCATTTATTTCCACCTCTATTGTTTGAACTTCCCCCAGCGTGAGCGTGGATTATATAGATTACTTTTCGAACCGCGTGACTAGAGCTTTCCCGCCGCTATTTTTTGGAACCGCGATATTACCCGCTTGATGAAATAACTTCAACCTAATTGTTAACATTTAACAAAAGTTCTTAGTGCAGTAAGTGCGCGAGAGTGATGGCTTATGATTGCTCACTGATCAGGGATTATATGGCCTTTATCAAATAAGGTTGTCGAGAAAAGGTTTCACTCTAGTGAAATTTTATCTCTAGTTATACACACTAATCCAATTGATTCATGGCTCCACTTACTTTTGTAAATTTTATTCAAAACTCTAATGCATATGAAGCCTAGACGTGAAAGACTTCCGTAGGCAAAATTCGTCGAGCTGGAAATGTGCACTGTAAAAACGACAAAAAATTACTATTCTTTTTTTTCTAACCAACGTTTCTGACAAATAGTTGAGTCATCAAATTTGAAGGTATTAATATGTTTTAGGAGAAATAAAATTTCTGGTATTTTGGGCTAGCCAATCTGCTTTTTTCTCGACGAGAAAAAAGTTGGCAATACCCACTGAAACACAAATTTCATTGAAGTCACGGCTACGGTTGCAGAGGCTATGTCGATCATGGGCGCAGCTTCAATCCATCTTGTGGCTCGGTCGATGCAAGTTAAGATGCAACGGTTATGATGGGCATGGGTATCGCCTTGGGCTGAATTAGGAACTAGCGGACCATGGATCGTCGAGGTGAACGCACTGGAATCTGTCAGTTGGCAAGTTAAATTGACAGACTTCGGATTTTGTGTGCCGCTTTACTTTAGACTGCTGTCAATCTTCGCATTCTCTAGTCTACGAACGAATATCTCGGTCCATGACTCTATGTTGGGCCACAATCGACGAGATTTGATTTGTGATGATCAAAGCTATGCTTTCACACCTGGATGTGATATTCAATGAAGGGATAAAAAATGGATTTACCCAACGCGAGAGGAATAAAGGGACGTAGGTATGGCGAGGCCGTGTCACGTTAAAGTTTATAATTTTAGAAACGGAAAGCCTTTAGTCTGTCGATGAAAGATTTTGGCTAGTCATCCTAACCTCATCCTTCATCGATGCCCAACTAATTGAATTTATTCCCCAAGTACTTCGCGTCAAGTAAGCATTACGTGACACTCGAGAGTTGAGCGCCGACTCTCTGCGGGTTTACAGTGCTCCGATAAAACCAGAATAAGATCGCCTCTTCGGCTTCTGCTTGTTTAGGCGTCCGTTCTCGTTGTCTTATTGTGGATATTCAGCGAAACGGGGAGTGGAGACCGTGGATTCTGCATGCCAAATTAGTTAATGCAAAGGTGACATTGCGCAGCAAAACCTTTGAAGCACAAAATTTGCCTCAAGAACTATTAGTTTCGTTGCGTCCATAGGTACATTATTTACTGACAAAGAACTCGTAACTATTTGTTAGATAACAATGTGCAACAGATGGCAAACAGTGCGGGAGTTTAGCAAATTGTAATTCAGTTGAGCAGCGATTAAAGTTGATAATGTGTTGCTTCATTAATAAGATGAGCTTCGCGTCGTCTCAAATGCCTTCTTTGCTTGCTGCGTCTGTTGAAGGTTTTTCGGGTTCGGAGTGTGTATTATTGTATGGTTGAACTAGTGTAAGGCTGACCCATCAGAAGCCCATTTGTGCGGTTGTAGTTAGTTGTTCGCCTGTGACGTCACTAATCTCAGTGACGTCACGAGCATTAACCAATCACCGAAATGCGATCAAACCAGTCAACCAATCCGTCGTGGGAATGACGGGTTTCTTCACGTTTCTCGATCTACGTGGTGACGTAACAAGAACATTACCTGCGTGACGTAACAATAAAGCTGAACTGAAAGACGGAACTTCTCGTGGGTAAACCTTACTTAGTGCAACCATGGTTGTAATGAAGTCTTACACTTCATCGGGTTCGCTACTCGGGTGCAACAAACATCAGCCACCAAAACTAATTTATTAAACAAGAACAATAATAAAACGGTATTGCTAGAAACAATAGAATGATCATACAAGCTGAGTGCCCAATCAAATAGGTCACCATGGATGACAGAAGTCGTGGCACGTCCCTGGTCCAGGGAGCACGTGATGATCCGTCCAAACAAGTACTTGGAATACACGGTCCCGGAGGCAGCCCGCTCTCGTGACCCGCAACCCTATATTGGAAATAAATACTTTCATACTGACTGATATTACTCACTTGAGCACTTGCATAACAGATTCTATATATTATCACTTTTTAACCAATTTACTTGAAACAGACATAGCTAATTTATTGCTAGGGTACATTTGGTCTAAAATAGCAGCTCACCAACAAAGGCAGTGTAAGTTGACTCAAGGCACAGCAAGAGAGTGGCTCAATAGCTCAACTAGGCCTAGAAATGGGTTGCTCACGGTACGACCTTCTCTTAACGACTGACGTAACGCACGGTATAGTCTCGTAAGAACGCTTTCCTTTCGGCGTCTTCTAATTTGTAACTAACAACCTTACAATGGTTCTATTGTATCTATCTGTCAACGGTAAAAACAGGTCTGCAAATTGAGGAATTAGTCTTCGGTAGAATCCTACAATTCCGAGGAAACGTCGCAGAGACTTTTAAGTCGTAGGTTCGGGAAACAATCTTATCTCCTTCACTTTTGAACTGGTCGGTTTAATGCCATTAACTGATACATTGTATCCGAGAAAATAGAGGTGGTCTCAGAAAAATAAACCATTTATCTTGCGAAATCTTCAAATTGTTGGTTCGATATATTCAATACTTTATCCAAATCCTTTAAGTGTTGTTCAGGGTTAGTTGAAGATACGAGTATATCGTCAATGTAAATGTAGGTTCACGTTATGTTCTTGGAAATTTTGTATATAAATCACTATAAAGTTGCACCCGCGCTTCGCAACCCGAAAGACATACAAATATTCTAAGAGATCGAATGGGGTGGCAACTGCGGTTTTCTCTGTCGTCCACTTTGACAGGAATCTGATAATGAGCAGAAAGTAAATTATAGATTTTGGAAAATACCTTCATTCCATGCCATTTGTTGGCGATTACAGCCTCCCCGATCACATCGATGACGCTCCTAGTATAAACGCGTTCAAGAACAGACTAAAGATATGGAGAAACATATGTTTAGACTAGAAAAGCCTACCACCATATCGAACCCGGTGGAAGTCTAGTAGCTATTTCAAACTATCGTCAGTCTTGAAAAGATCCGGTCAAAGGACACGATTTTAGATCTCCTGTTGACAAGTCATGAAAAGTATATGAATCGGCGACTGGACACATCAGGCCTACTCTTCAGCGCCATCACTATTTTATGTTGCGTTATAATACTGTTAACGTGAGGAATGGGATATCGATCTGGGGCCATACTTTTAAAACTCGCTAAGTGAAAGTAAGTACTTACGCTCTATTTTCTCTTCTATGATTGGTGGATTTTGCTCGAAAGGCCGTCAATGATTGGCTGGTGAACTTACGATCTCTTAACTTTTTTTGGAAGTATAGGCCCTGGCTTGGGGATGGAGTTCAATATTCTGTAATCTCCGCATGCTCTCCAGGACACGGGCGTTGGCTTTGGCACCAAATGTAGAGGAGAAGACCACGGACTTTTCGATTGTCTATTAATACCTGCCTGCAATAGTTTAGGAAACTGACTTATAACCGCTTCAAATTTGTCTGCGGAGAGCTGTCGAGCTTTAGCTAAAGTTAGTCTTGAATTCGCATCTGCGATTGAATATAATACCTTGGATGCGGTTGTGGTTAATTGACGAGTTAGGGGAGATGGGATGGATGGGAACTTTTCGAGTAACTTGCGCTATGCCAGAGGAAATTCTTCTTTATTATTAATCACAACTTGGATGACGTACCCTTTTACCTTTCTGGCAAGTGTATAATAGTTTGTCATACTGTCTAGATAGGAGCCTTTTCTTGCCACAATCTTCGATTAAGTTGAAATTGTCGAGAAAATCTCCTATAAAGGCGTGTGTCGTGTCGGTGATTTCAAATGTCCATGTAAATGAGCGACGTAGCGAAGGGATTCAGAAGTCGACAGACGACTCAACGTAACATTTGATTGACCACCCGCTGAAGATCCGCGGTCGGATTTATCACTAATCTTGTAGAATATTTATAGGGCAAAATTGAGACGGAGACTTCCGTGTCGATAATTAAATTAAGGGACAGTTTTGAGTCCACAGCTTGGCAGAAATTTCCAATAGTGGCGGGTCGGTCCAAGCAAGTGCGACCCGCCCTTTTAGTTCCGATTTCTTTACATGTTTTGGGGAACCTGACCTGGAATTGGGTTGAATAGCGCAGTTTTTCCTGTCCGGCCAGAGACCCCATGGCTTACATGTGCGAGATTTCTGCAGTCCCTGACATCTTAATTAAATGTTTGATATTGTCCGAGATTAATTGCGCATACAAAACCTTATGTGTTTACGAGCAGACTTAGCTATGAGTCCACGGTGTGGTTGACAGCTTGCCTTGAACACTGAGTCGACATATTATACAGCATATGTGTCACGACGACAAGAACCCGGTGAACGGAGGTACGAAGTCTATAAAGGGCTGGGAACCTTAGTAAGGTCACCCGCAGTATATAATATCTAATATAATAGCGGTTTCAGCGTTTATTAGGCCGTAGACCTGTCGCCGATTCTTAACATCGCAGAACACTCGCAGCATGTTGCGGGCTCGAACTCGCAACTCACTGCTACAATTCTGCTGTGCTTAACCGCCCGGCCTCCTTGCCGATTCGGACCAGAAACTGGCGCACAGAGCTGGGATCGAACCCGCAACTCACTGCTCCAATCTTGGTACTCTGAACTGTAACCACTGGCCCTGGGCCACCTCTATAACGAGCGTGCCGCGATGTAGCTCGCGGTTGAGTTCGACTTCGACTTTACGGTCGACTCCGAAGCCTTTACCTGTATGATGTATCGTAACTCTCATGTATAACCACCCCGTATATCAAGATATGTTATCTAGGCAGATGTGTCTTACTTATTCATCACGACCTTAGTCACCTTACCCGATCCTCGGGTAGCGCCCAATAAATGAGCGCTGACACTATAGGGTGGACTTCCAGCCCAGCGATTTTCGCTTTTAGTTTAACGTAACGTTACGTTACATAACGCAGTGATGTCGGCGCTGAAGAGTAGGCCTGATGTGGCCTGTCGCCGATTTTTAATTACTTTTCGTGCCTTGTTCATGGAAGATCTAAAATCGTGTCATTTGACCGGATTTTTTCAGGACTGACGATAGTTTTAATTATCTATTAGACTTCAACCGGGTTCGATATGGTGCTAGGCATTTCAAGTCTGAACATATTATTTTTCCATAGCTTTATCTAGTCTGTATCGGAGAGAAGAAATGTTGTCGCGTGGACAAGTTGCAGCGCAGTTTTTTTAGTTTATAGTCTATTTTAGTTTATAGTTTTCCATGTATAATTTTTAGTTTATATATTTTTTTGTAGTTATGTTTAGTTTATAGTTTTTATAGTTTAGTTTGGTTATAGTTTAGTTTAGTTTATAGTATAGTTATATAATTTAGTTTATAGTTACTGCCTTCTATTTATTACTGTACAACTGTCTCCTTGTACAGAGGCTGTACTATAAATATAGTTGCGAGTTCTCCGGCAGCCAATCACTAACCGCTTTTCCAGAAATACCCGCCAATCACAGACGAGAAATCGGCCGTTTCGTGTACTTAGGCCGCTACGTGTACTTTGGCCGCTACGTGTCCTTAGGCCGCTACGTGTACTTTGGCCGCTACGTGTCCTTAGGCCGCTACGTGTACTTTGGCCGCTACGTGTACTTTGGCCGTTACGTGTACTTTGGCCGCTACGTGTACTTTGGCCGCTACGTGTACTTAGGCAGCTACGTGTACTTAGGCCGCTACGTGTACTTAGGCCGCTACGTGTACTTAGGCAGCTACGTGTACTTTGGCCGCTACGTGTAATTGGCAGTGACTGCCGCCCCCCTTATCGCCCCCCAAACGCCCTCTTCTTCCGTACCGCCCCCCAAAATCTTTCCACCGCCCCTAGGGGGGCGATATCGCCCACTTTGGGAACCACTGGACTAGATGAAGCTTAGGAGAAACATATGTTCACTTGAAATGCCTTAGCACCATATCGAACCTGGTGGAGGTCTAGTAGCTATTTCAAACTATCGTCAGTCTTGATTAGATCCGGTCAAAGGACACGATTTCAGATCTCTTGTTGACAAGTCATGAAAAGTACATGAATATACGACATGCCACATCAGGCCTACTCTTCAGCGCCGACATCACTATTTTATGTTGCGTTATGATACTGTTGACGTGAGGAATGGGATATCGATCTGGCTTGGGGATGGAGTTCAATATTATGTAATCTGCGAATGCTCTCCAAGAAACGGGCGTTGGCTTTGGCACCAAATGTAGAGGAGAAGACCACGGACTTTCCGATTGTCTAATAATACCTGCATGCCTGCAATAGTTTAGAAAGCTGACTTATAACCGCTTCAAATTTGTCTGCGGAGAGCTGTCGAACTTTTAGCTAAAGTTGGTCTTGAATCCACAGTTCCGAGTGAATGGAATAGCTTGGACGCGGTTGAGGTTAATTAACGAGTTTGGGGAGATGAAATGGATGGGAACTTTTCGAGTAACTTGCGCACAGCCAGAGGAAATTCTTCTTTATTATTAATCACAACTTGGATGACGTACCCTTTTGCCTCTCTGGCAGGTGTATAATATTTTATCACACTGTCGAGGAGCTTTTTCTTGCCGCAATCCACGATTAAGTTGAAATTGTGGAGGGATCTACTCCTAGCAAGGCGTGTGTAGTACTTATCTAAACAGTTGTTTCTTACTTATCCTTCACGACCTTATATGTCACGTAATTAACCCGATCCACAGGTAGCGCTTAATAAATGAGTGCTGACGCTAGGGTGGACTTCCAGCCGTGATATCTGCGCATGTAGTTTAACGTTACTGCCTTCTATTTATTACTGTACCGCTGACCTCTTGTACAGAGGCCGTACTATAAAATATAGTTGCGAGTACTACGTCAGCCAATCACTTATCACTTTTCAAGCTAAACCCGCCAATCACAGACGAGAAATCGGCCGCTACGTCTACTTACGTCGCTACGTGTACTGTACGTGTACTTAGGCCGCTACGTGCCCGACATGGTCAGAACTTGACCGGCATGAACAGAACGTGACCGACATGGACAGAACGTGCCCGACATGGACAGAACGTGCCCGACATGGACAGAACGTGCCCGACAGGGACAGAACATAACCGACATGGACAGAACGTGCCCGACACCCGTAATATTAGCGTTCAATAAAATGGCGAGAAAATCGTTCGTTTTATTCCCTGTTTATAAAGTTATACCCCAAACGGGGGTAAAATAAGTGCGGGGGGATAGGGGTGGAGGGCAGCTAGCAGGGGTGACTAATACAATAAACACAGAAGCGAGAACAATTTATTTGGCTTCGCTCTTAGCATAGCATAGCATAGCAATCTCGGCATCAGATGTTAGGCTTCCACAGCCTGTTGCCGATTCTGTTGTGCCTGGTACTCGTTTCTTGGTCCATCGCAATTGTTTAATAATTGACAGAATTAAGATATGTAATCTTTATAAAATATAATATATAAATCTAGAATAAAGTATTAGCTATATATTTCTTTATTAAATACATATAATAAAGAAAGATAAACACAAAGACCGCGCAATTGTTTAATAATTGACAGAATTAAGATAGGTAATCTATATATAATATCTTTCTATATAATAAAGCATTAGCTATATATTTCTTTATTAAATACTATTACTATTAAATATTAAATTTCTTTATTAATAAAAAGATATACTTACAGACAACGCAATTGTTTATTTAATAATTAATAATTGAGAGACGGACAGCTCGCCCCCATCCGCTTCGATGAGTCATGGGTACACTCAGCTAAATAAATGGGTCAAATTGTCTGAACACTGACACTCCTACTGCACGTCATGATATATAACACTAATACACCCTTTTATTAAATACATTATACACCTTTTATTAAATATTAAATACACAGCAATATAAGGTCAAATTTGGACAAAATTCAGCTATTTTTTCTAGTGTATTACGCAAAACCGTCACCGCAATGATATAATTTTTATTTATTTATTTATTTAATTTTAATATAAGTTGAGTATCTTGCATTTTCTTATTAAAATGTTAATTATTGTGACATTGTATTTGTATCTTATATAAAATATTTGAATTTATGATTAGAACATGACGTTTTAATTACGATTAAATTCTTTAAATTATTAACTATGTTAAACGGAATTTTCAAACCAATTGTTAACCTACAATGATGGTTATTATTATTATTATTGCATATTTGCTATAGTCGTTACTTTAAAAAAATTTTAAATTACAATTCTAACGAGATAAAATGATTAATAGGATATTATGATCAATAGTAATTAATAATAACAGAATTCTCATCTAGCGGCGGTCACGGCAGTAAAAGGATCGTTAACCCCAACCCCAATAGCCATTAGTTTTATAAATTTACAAAATTAAATCGTAACTAGCTAAAATGGTAGGATTATAGGATTAATAGTCAGCAGGATTATGAAATAACTCTTTAAATCGGTCATGTACGCTACATAAAAGATCTTTTACTATCGTCAAAAAATTAAAAAAGCACACTCGTATATTAACAAAAAGTTCAATTAAAACGTATTCATAGAAATATTTAAAAAAAATGAAAAATTTCGTTGTGCAACTAGCGTCAAAAAATTTGAGTGTTCACACTCGTATATTAACGAAAAATTTAATTGAAACGTATTCACAGCAATCCTTCAAAAAAAATAATAAAATTTTTTTTATGAAGCATCCTAAAAAACAGAAACAACGTACTAAAACATTCGGCACGGTCATCTTTGTCTTCCCAACCTCCCCTTTGATCATTTGCATGTAACATGATCAATGTGACTCATATCATTCAAACACAAGTCCCAACATCAACCGTTTATGAGGGTAGCAGACGACGGAACTTTAGTTTAGGGAAATTTCCCGAGTTCGGGGAAAATTTTCTGCGCTGGGAGGAAAGGTGCTGTTTGGAAACGTTTTACTAGAATGGTTTTAATATGCCAGAAAACAATGGATTCGGGTTGGAGTTGGAGACAGGCCGCGAGTCTGGCTGTAAAATTGTCCGAGAGGTAACACAAAATTTATATTAAAAGGTATGAACAGTGATGTTTCAATGTTGTGCTCTACATGAAACGTGTAATTATTTGAATAATTGATGTGACAAAATAAATCTAATTATATTATTAATAACAGAATATATGATTCATAAATTCATCATAGTTTAGAAAAGTAGCCATCAAGCCCTAAACACACCCTAATGACTTTGTTATAAATGGCATACGGGTCAACTGAAGGAACAGGAGCATTCGTTTACAAAGTCAACTAACCTATTCACAGTTCCTGTGAAAATTAAGTTTTGCTTACTCGTAAATTTTTGTTTCATTTCGTATTATTTTAACACAAATTTAAAAATTATTTTAAGTTAGAAATGTCTGCCGTACAAAAAGAAGTCCGGGAAGATAGTCCCCTCTTTTTAGGGTATTGACTTCCGATGTTTTGTAGCCAACACAACAAACGGTCCTACTTCAGTGCGTTGCTGACAGGCATCGTGTGTGCATGCTGGTGTGTCGCTCCGGTGTTTCACTGAAACCATGTGTTCGTACGTCTAGTTTCCGCATTTGAGGAAAACTTCGACCAAGTTCGCTAACTTTGCTCCCTATTATTGCGCACATGATAGTAAAGTTTTATTAATGTGGCATATAACTTAAATTTAGCAATTGTTTGGAACATGAGGGAGGGAAGAAGCTTGTTTAGATCGACGGCGTGCGAAGGGAAACGGGCGTGTGACGCGGACGCCTAGGGCTGCCTGCTCATACATGTCATCTCGACTTGATCCTTGATTCAAATATTATTAAAACGGTGATGGTAGCTTGAAAATATTATAAGAATGATGATTCTGGCTTAAAAAACGTATTAAACGGTGATTGTAGCTTGGAAATATAAGAATGATGATTCTGGCTTGAAAACTTATTAGAACGGTGTTCGTAAATCGTACCGTACCTAACTTGAAATATTATTAGAACGGTGATCGTAGCTTTAAAATATTTAAAAAGGATGATCGGAACTTTAAAACTTATTAGAACGGTGTTCGTGAATCGTAACTTGAGATATTATTAGATTTAGAACGGTGGTCGTAGCTTTAAAAAAAATTAAGAAGGATGTTCCTTGCTTGAAAATTTATTTAAACAGTATTCGTAAATCGTAACCTGAAATATTATTTGAACGGTGATGGGAGTTTTATATAAATATATTAATCGCAAATGATCGGAAAATTGAATTGTAAGAAACTTGAAAATGAAGCAAAGACAAAATAGAACATATCTGTGGGAGTAAAACCCTGATTGTACCTAGTTATAGACTTATTATTACCTACAAGGCTACATAATTATATATAGTTAAAGCTCTTCACTGTTGATAAGTGCAGCTGTCAGCTGAGTACCTAGGCTATTTGGACTCATTTATGGCAGGATGGCTTAGATTAGTGTACGTATATCTACTTATTTATATTTATTGAATACATTTATAGGCAAGGCAGGCATAGATTAGAATATATCTAATTTATATATGTTATATAAATTTATGGGCAGGCATAGGCCATAGATTAGAATATATCTAATTTTCAAGCCGTAACTAGAGCTTACCCACCATTTTAGAGCCATAAAATTTCTCATGGATGAATTATATCCTAACAAATAATCAACTAAAGTGCACGATCAAGTTGCAACATTCAAAATTTATCAAAAATATTTCGTTTTTGAGCCATGGATTTAAGTATTATGGATGAAATTTTATATCCTGGTCATGGAACTTTTACCTAATTTTCAAGTTTATTTATTTTGTTTAATTTGGTTTCACTGTAAAAAGGCTGCTACAATTCAAGAATGTAAAATTTCTATTCATCACTAAAATATTGTAGTTTTAAAGTGATATTTGGGATCTTGTTAAGAATAAGCACCCCAGTATATAGTACGTATCATTGTTAATAAAATGCAATCTAATTTTTACACTGAAATGTAATTCAGGAAAAAATATGTAAATAGACCTTATTTATTTGCACTATATACCAGTTTTCATTCAATTAACCTTGTTCAAAATACACACCTCATTAATGTTCTTGTTAAACATACGCACCGTGGTAATGTCTGGAGTTCTTATTCTTAACAAGATCCAATATATGTTTGATAATTGTGGAATTTTGTTGCTCAATTATGCACTTTTATTAACATTTTGAGGGCAATAACATAGCTGGCGGGTGTCTCCAGGTTCCAGAAATGGCAGGAAGGCTCAGCCATGGCTTGAAAATTAGAAATATTCCATTCTTGAAGTGTATTTTTACTAATTATTATATAAATAAGTAGATAATTTATCAAGTGCAATGGTTGACAGATTTGTTTACTTCTTCATAGGATCCTACAACGAATCTTCTAGGATACTCCTTCATAGGATTACTCCATATGCAATTCCTAACATATGGAGTAATTACATATGGAGTAATTACATATGGAGTAATTACACTAAATAAAAGCCTCCTGAATTACACTTGGGAACGGGGTAATAAGGGACACTTGAGATAAAACCTAATTTAAAACATTTAAAGCATACTAGTGTACTCATCTATTACTAAAAGTACTCTGAAGTCCTCTTCTTCCTTTGTAGATGATGTAGATGTAGAATAAATTACATTTTCTGTGACTTTTACTTGTTTAAGTTGTTTTTGATTTGTTATGGGATCCCTTGGAAATATCCTTCATAGGATATTCTCATAACATCTGTACACCTTCTCCATGCACAAGTGCATGTGAAGAAACAGAAAAAAATCCTGAAAAAACTGAAGAAAAATTTATAAACCCAACAAATGTTATGTTGCAGTGTTCTTATATATAAAAATATACCTATACTCTATTATGAGCAAGCATGCCACTTGCAATACTTTTAACTTATAATATGATTCACAATATATATTTATATATATATATACATTATTTATTTGTATATTATAAATTGGAATTTGAATAGATTTAAAAGTTTTCCCCATAGATCTATTTTTATTTAAAATCTAGACAAATATAATTAAGGTTTTCATTTTTCTTAATCAACTCTTTCTGAGACCCCATAGAATTAATTACCCATTAAGTTCTGTCTTCCATCTCTAGGTGAACAAATGAGGAAAATTTGTATATATACTGAAAATATATACTGAATTTTTATTGAACATATACTGAAAATACATATACTGAAAACTGAATATACTGAATATACTTACATACATATACTGAAAATTATTAGGTTGTATACATGGCAGGAAAGCTCTAGTCATAGCTTAGAAAGTTGAGTTTTTCCTAGATTGATATTAAATTAACCATAACACATAGCATATATCAAAGGCATCCCACAATCAATCACAGTCTGGAGAGGATGACATCACAATCCAACAATCAATCACAGTCTGGAGTGGATGACATCACAATCCCACAATCAATCACAGTCTGGAGTGGATGACATCACAATCCCACAATCAATCACAGTCTGGAGAGGATGACATCACAATCCCACAATCAATCACAGTCTGGAGAGGATGACATCACAATCCAACAATCAATCACAGTCCCAAAAATTGTAAAAATTTTATGTATGTATGTTTATAAAAATTGAATAAATTTAAAATCTATGTTACGATAATTTATTTTCCGTAAGCAAGTTTTCACTTCAATTTTACTTCTCTAAAAATAAATCCTATATTAGAAACAGTATTAAAAATAATTTTAGTTCACCATTAACAATGCATAGTTGTGTGCCTATGGCACTAGAATTACAACCTTTTTATGAAAAATATGGTACTGGGCACTGATAAAAAAATTTCATGTAAAAAACAGTGTCATGGTGGCTTTTAAAAGTTAATTATTTCAGTGATTTAAATTTCAATTTGATTTACTGCCCTCCATCAAAACTATCAAATTTCTCTTATAAGAAACTATCATCTAGCAACATTTTAATGATTCTAAATTGTTAGTTTGTATATATATATATTATCCTAAGATAACAATACATATTTAAAATTATTAAAAAGGTTATGTGTAAAATAGTATGGTTTTTTATTGTAGTATTTATTAAAATAAATAAACTATAAAAATAAAAAATAAATACCAGTAAATAAATTTTATAAATAAATAAACTATAAAAATAAATAAATAAAATAACTTTTAAAATAGTACCTATTTATTGTAGTATGGTCTTTTATTGTTTATTGTATGAGTAAGTGGACATGCATGTATTTTTAAATGTGAAACTATTAATTCTAAAACTATAATTTAATTATAATTTTTAAATTTAATTCTAAAACATATATTTTAAACCATAATTCTGCTACTTTTTCAGAGTAAAAGTGGAATTTGTTGGTTCAGTGGAAGTTCAAACTCAGTGGAAGTGCCACTAGTGGAAGTGACTTCTGAAAAGTGGTGCTGAAAAAGAGTGGTTTAAATAAAAGAGTGGTTAATATAAAAAGAGTGGATAATAAAAAAGAGTGGTTAATAAAAAAAGAGTGGTATATATAAAAAAGAGTGGTATATAAAAAAATAGTGGTATATATAAAAAAAGAGTGGTACGGTATATATAAAAAAGAGTGGTATATAAAAAGAGTAGTAGTGCAAAAGAGTGGTATATAAAGAGAGTGGTGAGAGGAGTAGCATGGGTGTGGTGGTCGAGGCCCCCATAATGAGGGGACGGGTGACGGGCGTCCCCCTCTGGTGGTGGGTGATGGTGGCAGCGGCTGTGGCTGTCATGGGTGTATATGGTGAGTAAATATAATATAGTGAATAATGTATAGTTAATTTATTATATAAAGTGGTGAGTAAATATAATATAGTGAATAATGTATAGTTAATTTATTATATAAAGTGNGTACAGGGGGGGAGGGGGGAGGGTTTCCTCTTTGTGTGACGAATGCATTTATGTACGTGTGTTGATATGTGTACGTGTGTGTCTACGTATTTTCATGTCTCTGTGTGTATGTGGTTTGATATTTCTCTGTGTGCGTATCTTTCATTGTATGTACGTGCGTTGATATGTGTGCGTGTGTTAAGCACGCGTACGTGTGTGCTGTGCCTGTGTACGTATTTATGTGTCTGTGTGTGTAAGTGCTGCTGTATTACGGTACTGTCTGTGTGTGCTTACGTTTCATTGTATGTGCGTGTGTGAAGTATGTATTTGTGTGTCTATGTGTACAGTGCTTGTGTATGCGTGTGTCTGTACGTGTACATGTACATGTACGTGTTTCTCTGTGTGCGTGTAGCTCTGTGTGTGTATTTATAAGTATGCGTATGTTTCATTGTATGTACGTCTGTGTGTGCATTTGTGCTGGTACGTATGTGTGTGCGTGTGTGTATATGCTGTCTGTGTACGTGTGTACTCTGTGTACGTACGTGTGTGCGTGCAACCTGGTGCAGGGGGCAGCCAACCTGACCCCCGGGGCACGGCAGTGAAAGTGACCCCCGCCCCCCTCCACCCCTTGGTGAGTAAATATAATAGTGAATAATGTATAGTTAATTTATTATATAAAGGATGGTGAGTAAATATAATAGTGAATAATGTATAGTTAATTTATTATATAAAGGATGGTGAGTAAATATAATATAGTGAATAATGTATGCAACATTTAATATATAAAGTGGTGAGTAAATATAATATACTGTACTGAAAAATAATGAGTGAAATATACAATATTTAATATAGGTATAAAGATTGATAAGTAAATATAATATAGTGAATAATAGTTAGTAATATAAGTTAATTTAATGTATAAAGAGTGGTGAGTAAATATAATATAGAGAAGAATAGTGAATTATATACCTATATGTACACCATTTAATATATAAAGAGTGATGAGTATACCTATATAATATAGTGAATAACAGTGAACAACGTTCAGGTTCTGTAACGAAGTTTTAAGCTTTATAAAAACAAATGTAAAATAATAATTAGTGATAATCAACAGCTTTCAGCTAATTATTATTTTAAATTAGGAAATATTAATATTTTGTCTTGATGATGTAATGTTTACATTATAGTATTTTATTGTTATACTTTATATTGGTATTTTTATATTTATTCTATTTTAAATGTCGTCATCTTCAGCAGCTGCTGTTGTTTTTGCTGCTTGTGATGAAGGGGGAGGTGGGGGGTACGTAATAAGGCCTGTCTCTTATACACATCTAGATGTGTATAAGAGACAGCTACGTGTACTTAGGCCGCTACGTGTACTTAGGCCGCTACGTGTACTTAGGCAGCTACGTGTACTTTGGCCGCTACGTGTAATTGGCAGCTACGTGTACTTATGCAGCTACGTGTACTGAGGCCGCTACGTGTACTTAGGCAGCTACGTGTACTTTGGCCGCTACGTGTAATTGGCAGCTACTTGTACTTAGTCCGCTACGTGTACTTTGGCCGCTACGTGTACTTAGGCCGCTACGTGTACTTAGGCCTCTACGTGTACTTAGGCAGCTACGTGTACTTTGGCCGCTACGTGTAATTGGCAGCTACTTGTACTTAGTCCGCTACGTGTACTTAGGCCGCTACGTGTACTTAGGCCGCTACGTGTACTTAGGTCGCTACGTGTACCGTGGGCCGCTTCGTGTAATTAGGCCGCTACATGTACCTAAGGCATCTCTGCAAGTACGACTCCGGAAATGAACACGTGGCGACCTAAGTGCACGTAGCGGCCAATTTCTCGTCTACGATTGGTGGGTTTAGCTTGAAATCACTCTCAGTGCTTGGCTGACGGAGTTAACCCACTATTCCTGATGATGCCAGGCAAGATAGATACCAGGGCCTATACTTTCAAAAAAAGTTAAGAGATCGTAAGTTCATCAGCCAATCATTG
>NW_025942035.1:0-310 GCF_000764305.2 Hyalella azteca | reverse complement strand
AGCAAAGGAAAATATGCTTCGTTTTAACAAATATTTGAACATCGAATGCTTCTTCATGACCGAGCGATTGAAATGTCCGCGGCTGTCGGACAAAGCCGCCTCGTCAAGCCGCTGTTGCCGACAGCGTTGCCAGATGGTATATTTCTATACCAGATTTCACAAATCTGGTATTTTCAGAAGGTGTCTGGTATGAACATTTCAGATCTGGTATATTAGCCTAAATCTGGTATTTTTCTGGTATTTTCTGACTTACTGCAAATTTACTGCATTAAGTTCCACCTCTGAAGTTTGAATTTCCTCCAACGTAGGC
>NW_025942034.1:0-1167 GCF_000764305.2 Hyalella azteca | reverse complement strand
AAGAGTAATAAGATTTTATAAAAATATGTATTTTTCATATGATGTACCACATGTGTACACATCGCAATTCTGAGAAGTACAGCGTGTACATATATGGCGCACATCGCGGCCAATGTGTTAAATAACACCCTGGACAAGCCTAGTCATCAATTACTATCAACCAGAGTTGGATGAATGGCTGAGTTGACCATGAGCTGTGCTTCCCGGCAGAACTTGTCCTATGTGGGACTCAAACCCGGGAGCTGGGTGCGAGTCTCTCACGACTTTATCATGCAGCCCTTAACTTTGCAGAGTCTGGTAACTTGCTTTGTAAAATGCTATACTGTAACCTGAGTTATAAACAATAAATCTAGTTTCAGGTTTTTTGATACAACAGCCCCTAATCGTACATTACCCACCCAAATTCCACTCTGGACTTTTTCAACAATTCTGGAAATTTGGTCTGAAGCCACTTGTGAATGAGATAAAATTGACTGCTGTAGTCAATTTTTACTTGCTTTTACAACCCTTGCTCAGTAACTGTCATAAAAACTTATAAAAATAGCACAATTCAGGCATTCAGCCAGCATTCTTTAAAATTTGTAATGAAAGAATACCTTTTTTGATTTTTGAAAAATTCTGTGTGATATTCCAGATAAAATTGAGGGTGATTGCTAATTATGCTTCTCCAATTATGCTGCCGCCTGCTCATATTGGAGCACACAGCCTTACTGCTCCTTTTGGAGCGAGTGAGTTCCTAATTTTTGCCACCGTGCTCCTCAATTACATAGATACATGGTCATTTAAAATGCCACCATGCTTGGAAGGAATTTATCACATATTTACCTACCTATTGGCTATCAACATATGACTAGAGCCTCCTGCCATTTTAAAAGCTGCAAAATTTCTATTAGATGGATTATCTCCTATTTAAAAAACAAAAAAGAACATGATGAGGCTGCAGCCTGCAAGATTCTAAGCGTATAAAAAAATTGTTGCTTTTTAGCAGCAAGATTTTATTCCTAGCAGGAAAACTCCAATCTTGCCACACTCAGGATGATGTATGTTTTTGGTGAATTTTCTTGCGCATTTCCACTTTTTTTAAGCTATTGCTGTGCACAGTTGGCGCAATGTAATGAAAATTGATTCTCTTCGCGCACGTGTTCGCGCAATCCCGGCCATCAATTC
>NW_025942033.1:0-2366 GCF_000764305.2 Hyalella azteca | reverse complement strand
ATGAGGTAAGGACTTGAAATATGGCCGCTCAAACATTCATGATGAGAAGTGGAGGGGGAGGCCTTCAGTCATTACCGATCTGATTCAAAATGAGGTCTGCGAAGTGAAAGACAAGAGACGGTTCACGATTCCGTCCTTTGCTGAAAAGTTTCCTGCTGTCGCAAGAAGTGTTCTTAAAGAAATTAATTGTCTAATATGGGGATTTTTTGAAGATGGCTTACATAAGCTGGTCCATAGATACGATAAATGACTCAATATTAACGGCAATCAGGTAGAGAAGTAGAGTAAAAGAGGAATGTATGGACTTTCAATTAAATAAATAATTTTCTGAAAAAATGAACTGTTGCTTTATGTGAAAGTGGTACTTGAAAACAGGCCTCGTAACAAATTTCCTAAATATCTCTGAAGTTATCGCGACCAACGTGACTCTTTAGCGACCTGTCACCTTGCGAGTGCAAAATATTACATTGCATCCGCATTACTGATATTTATTCCTTTAAAAAAACCTGACAGGTTGTAGAGGGCTAGGTTAATTATTAAGAATCAATAATGTGTATTATCTTGATGTATGGTGTATAGGAAAAGGATGTATTTTAATTCGGATGTAAAAGTTGTAAGATTGTTTTAGGAAGAATCGTAGCTTTGCTGACTGGTGTCGTACGAACTGATTCATTCGGATTTTAGAGAGCGGACAGGAAGTATCCCTCTATTCGGCCTGCATATATGTCTTGTTCCAGATTGTCTCCGCGTACTTCGTAACCTTGCCCAATTTTTTATATCTGTGTTGTGATGTTGGATTTTAAGTATATGTTGACCAGAAAAGACTTTTATTCATGACAACAGTTCATGCGAACCTGGTGGTCCACAACAAGGTGACAAAAACCTCCAACTGGGCATAGCGCAGCCTGTAATTAAGCCAATATATCTGTCAAATTGAACGATTGAGCTCCAAATGTGAACAAAAATCGATATGTACAGCTAGGCGCTAAAAGGTTAAGAATCGAACAAATAAAAAATAAAATTAGTGAAAGAACATCAGAAACTTACAACTAGCAAAATAACACCGCAACTAATGTAAAAATGGCTTATGGAAGCAAACTGACGGCGATTGTTCTCCAATTATTTTTATTATTAATACTTAATACACTACTGCTGTGGTATAGAATTGTATATGTGAATCTGATGAGATTCGGTATATTGACTGATATAGCTGAGACTTGGGAATATGCTCTTCCCGGTACCAACAAAGTCCCCGATTTTGATTCTAGAAGAGATAATATTTGCAAGATAATTTGGACATACAGCTGCTCACCGAGCTCGAATGTTCATTAATCTATATATTAGCTGATCGGCTGTGTGTAATCTGCATCTATCTTATATAGGACCTGATCAGCAAAATAGTCGAGTAAGAGAATTGCGCTTCTGCAGTAGGGAACGACAACGGCTCCTTGTCTTTATATAATTAATATTTTGATTTTACCAAGAAATTAGAGGCCAAGAAGTCTGGGGAGCTTAATGAAAGAGAAAGAATGTCTATTGCAATTAGAGACGAACTTGAATTTTACAAAAAAATACAAAATGACAAGAAGAATACAAAAATTGTACAAGAATACAAAATTGTGCATGAATACAAAATGAAAAATTTTACGTACTCTCAATCATTCAGTTTGTTGCTATCCAGATCCCTTCAAACATGTTGACCTTCAAATTATATTATTCCTTCTTTGAGGAAAACATCGGTGCTTGAAAATAATAGGCTTGCTTGATTTTCTGAGCATCGGACAGCAGATCTCAAGAGAAACATCGAAAACAGTGAATTTGGCCTACAAATTATGATCTTGAACCTGGAATTTTCAGCAGCCAACATGAGCCACTAATTGAGATCGAGAAATTTATATTCCTCCCCTTGCAAATAAAATTTGCACAAAATATTTCATAACAATAAATAAACTTGTAAAGCCGTGGCAACAGAGCCTACTAAGAATCGTCTGTTGAGAAATATTCGGTGATTTGGTTGTTAGGATGTCTATAGTTCTTCGTGACTGCGGCATGCCCGAATAGAATATCAGAACATTCTAGGGCGTCAGCAACTATTGAGATATGAAAAGTAATGATTCGAAAGTCATTCAGAAATGATTGATTGAAATGCGCAACGCGCACTTACAATGCATGTTGACATGAATTTTTTTATTTATTTATTTTTAATTTGTGCATTGTCGGGCCCATCAAAAAAAATAAATATCAAAGTCATGCCATAAATGGTCACTAAACCTATAATCGTGCGGCCAACCCATTTTCACACTGAAGCATGTGGATACAAAAAAAATAAATAAGTATATATCATGATGATGGTAATAAGAAACACG
>NW_025942032.1:0-1589 GCF_000764305.2 Hyalella azteca | reverse complement strand
TTATGATCCATATACTGTTATTGTTAGTAGGCTAATTGCAAAATAAAAAACAACACTTCAAAAAGACAAAAAAGTTGAAAAAATCAAAAAATCAAATAAATCAAAAAAATCATGAAAAAATAAAAAAAAAATCATTGATTTTTGATTTTTTTTAAAAATCAAAAAAATCACCAACCCTGGCTGGGATCACTCATGCCGGAAGAGTTCAACTTGCCCAATAAATGAAAACAAACAGCAACAAATTAACAAAGAGGGAATAAATAAAAGGGAAGAAGAAAGAAAAAAAAATAAAAAAATAGAACAAATAAAAAAATAATAATAATAATAAAATAAATAAAACTTCAAAAAATTCAAAGCAGACTGGCAAACCTCAGAGGGAGAGAGCCAGTTGCGTCTGAATGAATTTATTGTAGGTTTGAGCAAGGGATTACAACTAAATCTGAATATCTATAGCTTCAGTCGGTGTGGCTTTATTATTACAATAATAAAGCCATCCAAAGAACATAAGGAATACTAAACTTACGTGAAGTGACCTTCCGATACGATGCTCATCAGCGGATGAATTCTCGTTCAGTTGCAACATACTCAATTTAATGAGCATTTTGGCATAGACATTATCTTCGACTCGAAAGAGGGCGCCTCGTGACATAATTCGGTGATAGATGATGTCCAAACTAATGAGTAAGCAATTGATTGCTTCGACATTTCCATGATTGGTTATACCAATTTCAGCAATAATCGCAACTCAGACCGTTAGTAGAGCCACTACAGAAAATTTTTTATTTTGATACATTTCATGCTCATACACGCACGACATCTCATAACCATCACCGCATATTTTTGTAGGGGATTATAACAGTTGGAAACTCTATTTCAAAATAATTTGATAATTCAACGACGTCCATGTTCGTTTCAGGGGAAATCATGAACCTAATCTAATAATCGTTGAATCATCTGTCATATCAGATTATATCTATGCATTATTTATGATGCTCGAAAACTATAGCCGTTGATTAAAACGGTGAAAGTCGAAACTTATTTAGAGGGTTCAAAATTTCTTAAGTATTCGAGGAATACTAGACATTATCTGCTATATTGGCCGTACGAATCTTAACTGTATAAAGAAAACGAGGCATAAATTTCATCCCAAAGAGCACACACATACGTGGTGTGTGTGCTCTTTGTTATGACGGTTAATGAATATATATTTATTGTCGACAATGACGGCTGGAGTTTGGCTGCTGTTGTGAAATAGTTCAGTCATAGCTCAAAAACACTCGACAACGCGCATGCTCAGTCATGGTGGGTCGGGATGCACGTAGCTGCTCCTATTTACATTTAATTTCAAGTTTATATATAATATTTTTGAAGCTCACTGCACCTATTACTGAAAAGGTCGGTGCGGAGCTATATAAAGGAATTCTGTAATTTAATATAAGCGAAGAAGCGTGACCTTGGACTACGAAGTCCTAAACTCGTCATGAGGTCATCATTTGCTCTAAATTATGATGCGTAGAACTATTTATAGAGGCAAATGTATCAAAAACACATGAAATCTTGTCATAATGTATAATGGTAATTCACGGAGG
>NW_025942031.1:0-2502 GCF_000764305.2 Hyalella azteca | reverse complement strand
ATGAAGTTATGTTTTTATAATACAAGTTTCACGTAAGAAGTTAATTCTGTGACGGTGTATTGAGGTAGAGGCTGTGATTTGTTATTAGTTGTAACATTTTTGAAAGTCATGCAAATTTTTTTGTTTTAAAGAATATTGATGAATAGATCATTGAAAATGTATGTTGTTGAATTTTCATTACCATGATTGTATTGTTATGATTAAAATAGCTTTTAACTATATTTGAAGAGCATCGAAGTAGAAATGTTTATCTTTCCATCTTTAATATTTAGTCTTCAACCTGGTTGAACTTGGCTTGAAAAATATGTTGGAACGAAGGGTTATTTTAGTTCAGTTCGTTTATTATGCATGAATAGCCACTGTGGGAAATATAAAGAATTTATTAAATTTTCATTCAAAATTCATTTGTGGATGAAATAAATCATTTAAGTAGTTAATTAAGTTGGACCTTTGATAATTACCAAGCAAGTGGCAGCAATAAGACGGCAGTCACAAGTCATAGGGAACTGCACGCGAGTGTCGCCAGAGAAACACGAAGCCAATATGTAGCCTCACTTTCATTTCTCATACACTATATTATTTCGGTTAAATTATTTCATAAATTACTGTTAATGGATTCGCAATCAATCTTATATTTAATTTAAATTCTGCGAAGAATTTAGGGAAATTTTTTGGAATGAATTTACGGAAATTTGTGAATGAACTTACAGAAATTTTGGAATGAGATTAAGGAAATTTGGGAATAAATTTTTTTAAAAGTTAAAATGAATTTAGGAAAAATTTAGAGTGAATTCAGTAACATTTTTTAATTAATCCAGGAAAATTTTTATAACGAATTTAGGAAAATTTTGGAATGAATTTAGGAAAAATTTGGAATTAATTGATGAAAATTATGTGTAACATTAAACAAAATTCGTGGATGAATTTATAAATTTCGTGGTTAAATTTATACGTTTTTGGGATGAGTTAAAACCTTCTACGATGAATCTAGAAAATTTCTGGGATGAATTCAGAAAAAAAGTAGGTGGTGAATTAAATTAAAATATTTTATTATGAATTAAAGAAAATTCTTTGACAAATTAAAAAAAATTCGATAATAAATTCAGGAAAATTCTGTGAGGAACTCATAAAAATTCTGAAATGAGTTGAAAGAAATTGCAGGAATAAGCGTGCCTTTACACGCTGACGTCATTCGCAGCAAACGCGGCGCTGCAGCGGCGGTCGACGATGACGGTATATGAGGTTGTCTGCTTTAGCTGGCGATAAACACGCAATCTTGCGGTGTGTCTAAGTCGGTAAAACACTTGCTGATCAATGAGTAATGATGATAAATGACAGTGCAAATATTACTAACAATGATTAGGATTATTTTGCATTTAACGATATCAATCTTTGCGGTGAGTCTAAGCCAGTAAAACCATTTTTTGAACCGTTATTAATGCCAACAGTAATGTTATTCAATAAATAATTATGATTATTTTAATGGCCAAATGTAAAAACAACCCAGCTTCAATATTGGGAGCTCTGCATATAATGCATAACCAATTAAGGGCAGGAGAAGCCATGCAGGATTGTATCGTTATTTTATATTATGTGTTTGCTTCTAAAGTGTGTATGTTTGCCGTAGTATGTGATCCAAAGATAAATAGATAATAAAATCTCGTTATCTTTTATGATGTTAGGTACCGCTTTTAAATATAATAATTTCATCGATAGTTAGGATTGTCATTTTGTTTTTGAGTGTACTATAACGTGACCTCGTGTAGACCCGCCATGTATGTTGTCATTGTCATGTGATCCACCACGGAGGTTGGTACTTGCATTGTTTATCATGTGTTAGTCTTCCTTGTTGATATAGTGGGGGTTTTTCTGGTGATATTGAATATTACTATTATATTAGTTGTTATTTATGGGTTATATTCACTTGTTAGAGTTCCGTTAATTCAAGTCCTTAATTTGTACTTATTCTTTTTTTTCAGCGGGCTCCGAACCTATGATTCTTACGAGTTTAAAGGCAAGGGCTAGAAAGATACACGGTTTATAGTTTTGTTTTCTTGTATTTATCGTTCTTTTGTTATTATAGTTCTTAACTTATCAGTTTTTATTCATCCTTTTTAGTTACGATCATTGGCCAAGTGTTCGGGGACAGAGAGTGTTTATTTATTTATTGACTAGTCCCCAACAATATATATTAATAATTTACAAGTCTCTTATATGTATAATAAATGCATATATCTAACTATCCTTATCAATCTTAACAGTTCCTAGAGAAATTGTTACGGTTATTATATATTGTTAAGCTCGAAGGCAGAAAATCTACCTAAATTTTAGGAACACAAATTTTTTCGTTGAAGAATTGGAGGGCTAATTGCACATCTGAGGTAACCCCGCAAAATCGGCGCCTGAGCCCCTATGCAGGAACAAGTGAGGCAAGGAGTTACGGGCGCCGGTTTGTGGGCAATTGTGAGCTTCAGTGCGTGTAGAGTGCGGAATCAAAACTCA
>NW_025942030.1:0-312 GCF_000764305.2 Hyalella azteca | reverse complement strand
TTCGAACTGGTGCACTTAGAGGAAGTAAAAGTCGTAACAAGGTTTCCGTAGGTGAACCTGCGGAAGGATCATTGTAAATGGCTAAAATATACTTGACTTTGTGGTTGCAAATTCCGTGGACTTTTCTGGATCCCCGCAGACTTGTCACGAGATTACAGCGCTCTCAAGTGCAGAAAGAGTGTGTTAAAGTGTGCTCTGGCTCTCTCTCTCAAGTGCCGAAAGAGAGTGTTAAAGTGTGCTCTGGCTGTTAGGGTGTCGTGCATATCCCTGACAGTCTTGAGCGCTCTCTTCTTCCAGAACAGTGTGTACGCG
>NW_025942029.1:0-1318 GCF_000764305.2 Hyalella azteca | reverse complement strand
ATTCAACATTATAGGTTATTTTTATATTGTCTTTGTGCGAGCTGCATTATTAAAAACTGCATCGTATAGTTGACTGACATAGTCTTTTATTTAGGCTAGGAAATGTGAAAAACATGAGATTAAAAGTAATAATAAATAATTTGACCACAAAAACGTATTCTTTTAATTAAAGAAGAATAATTATGGTACTTTTTCGTTTTTGGTATAAAACATTGACTTAAAATTTTAACTTCTTGTTGTTCCAAAATGCATGAATTATCAGATTATATAAAAAATGCATTTCATTCGATTATTTACTACGGGGATAAGAATGATGAACAAATTTCATTCTATTATTTACTACGGGGATAAGAATGATGGTATGCGCAAGAAGGCTTGGTGAAGCGTCAAGAGTGTTGATGCCTCAAGCCTTTTGCGACAAGCTTGTCTCTTGTGGTCTTGGACGCTTCGTACCGAAGAGGTAATATGTAAATATGAAGGGTGTATGAGCATATTCTGGTATTCAGTAACTATAGGAGTAGCAGTAATTAAAGGGTAGAGACAGTAGCAAAATATGAATAAAGTGCAACACATCCTTGCTAGTAACACTCACGTGAGAAACCGCTATGAGCCGAGAAACCGCTATGAGCCAAGAAACCGCTATAAGCCTAATTCAATGGGAAAATCAGGCAAGGAAGGAATAGATCCTCTCACATCACTAGCCACACGGAGACCTTTGGAGTTGTTAGTGAACATCTGGTTTTAATTGCACGGCAGAACTTGGACTTCCAGAGCACTTCGGAGGCCACATTGTACCGGGCGTGATGCAGTACCTGGTAGGGCTGCGGTGGTTGTACTGCACCTTCGAGCGCTACTACCTCTGCAAGAGGGAGTACGCCTTGTTGGGCTCACGAGGGCGACCCTTCGTCAGCAGCTACTTGTTCCCCAGCACATTCTGCCCTGGGTTGCCCCTTGAGGGTCTTGTCACCTTTTTATTGAGTTTTCTGCTTATAATAAGTAAGTGAATGATAGATCTAAGGCGTAGGTTAACATGAAAGTTGGCAGTAGTTACATTTAGAATTGACGTAACAAGAACCATGATGTAAACTCTAAAGTATCGGGTAGAAAATACTATATTAATTCAGCAACTCCCGGTCCTAAACGTTTAATAGGAATAGCTCAGGATAATCGTGCAGTCACAAAAATTACCGGTTCTTTTGGCTTCGTTTGTACCACGCACATGTAGAATAATTGGTAATTGAGGCTCCTTAATTTGCGTTCAGTGGAGAGCCAGTCCGCAATATCGCACGTGGGCGTAACTGATATGCGCTTCGGAGAG
>NW_025942028.1:0-1514 GCF_000764305.2 Hyalella azteca | reverse complement strand
ATCATTCTCGCGGTCTCGGGCCACAAAAACAGAGATCCCGAGTGCAACATCATCCAGCATCGTAATCATTCTCGCGGTCTCGGGCCACAAAAACAGAGATCCCGAGTGCAACATCATCCAACATCGCAATCATTCTCGCGGTCTCGGGCCACAAAAACAGAGAACCCGAGCGCATCATCATCCAGCATCGCCATCATTCTCGCGGTCTCGGGCCACATAAACAGAGATCTCGAGTGCAACATCATCCAACATGGCAATCATTCTCGCGGTATCGGGCCACAAAAAACAGAGATCCCGAGCGCAACATCATCCAGCATTGCAATGATTCTCGCGGTCTCGCGGTCTCTGACCGCATAACCAGAGTTGCCGAGGCGGCGTCTCGAGCGCAACCTAACCAAGCATTGCTGTCGTAAACAAGGAAAGCTTCCATCTAGCGAGGTCGGGAGAGGTCGGGGTACGAACCATCGCCGCCGTGAATATGGAAGCCAAAAATGATCATTCATCTTCCTAGTCGAAAGAAACATAGCCTGGCGAAAGAAGCCTTTTTCCGAAACCACATCTCCATATAAAGTTGGGTTGCCAGAGGAATGGAGGCTGTTTACTACAATAACATCCAAGATTATAACAAACTCCGAATGTTTTGAATTGCCTGGATAATTTTTCAAGAGCCACAAATGTTTTTATTCGTTCAGGATATTACGATTGAGATTTTCAAAGTAAAAATTGACTTAAATTACATATGATATATTTTTAGGGTCATAAAAAACTACTCGGTTCTGATTTGCCGTATAAACAATATCGCATTATATTTCACAACTTCTAGTTTTTCTGAAAATCACGGACAGACGGACGGCCGGACGGACATGACGAGCCCAATAGGGCATTTTTCCCATAAATGGGAAAATGCGCTAAAAAGTTTTTGTCAAAGTTGAAAAAGTTTGCGAATGTTGTCGGTGCAGACACCACAAGTTGAAGAATCTTTTCCAAAAATCAGGCGACTTGATTTCTTAATCTCTAAAGAACTGTGAACTACTGACTTCCAAACAAACGATTAAGGTTGACAGATTCTAGAAACTCGTGAATAACAATTTCCCAAATAAGGAATAGTAAAATCACCATCAAAACTTGAAAACTTGCTATTAATAATTATGTTTTTACAGGAATTTTTTCATCTTGGTTTGCAATGAGAAAACTGGGAAGGGTAAACGTAAGGTAGTGTAAAAATTATTAATTCTGCAGCAGTGTTTCAAAGAAAACTGAATAAACAATAATGTTGGTTAATTCACGTGCATTGTTCAAACGCAACATGATAATATTTCTATTCCATATTTCATTTATATAATCCAGAATTGAGTTACAAAATTAATTTTATATTTGAAAAATTATTTGAGCAGTATAGTGATAAATACTGAAAAGTTACTGTTTCGGCTGAAACATTAGATTTCGAAAAAACGATGCCGAAATATAAAGTATATGAGAGTTGAAAATAGGCTCTGTATATAATAGTGGGGGCA
>NW_025942027.1:0-33190 GCF_000764305.2 Hyalella azteca | reverse complement strand
GATAGGATAAGTAGAAGTGTGTTAAATTTCGATTACAAGATTTGTAGCAGACAGACAGACAGACAGACAGACAAGAAGTGAAGTTAAAGAGAAGTGTTGTAAAAATGAAAACACTTTCACTTGTTTGGCTTGTTCATTCTATTTACACTCACTTTTACTGACTTCACTGAACTGAACTGAAATTCGGTAATTCTCTGGCACGGATCATAAAAAATGCGAAAAGAGTTCCGAAAACGGCACAGTAAAAAGTTGGAAATTTAGAAATTTGGGACCACGAGCACGAGCGTCCTCTCTCGACCACGGCTTAACGAAGACTCTAATAATATCACTAATAACGATCTGATGTATTAAGTAATTAAAACGTTGTTGATTACGTTTTCAGGTTAGAATTCTACACTCACACGGAGTGTACGCATGAACTTAGAAGTTAGAATGACATTCTGGGGTTGGGCGTGAGATGGAGAGGGCAGAGTTGTAAGTTCCCAACCCGTTGAGTTCCTCTAAGAAAAGACTCCTCACTGCGAGGGGGGGGGGGCGCTGAGGATTCAAAGTTCAGTAGTTGGCGAGAAAGCTCGAGTGATGTCATATGGTCAATTTATGATCAGATACTCATTGTTACAGTGATGAAATTATAAAATTTTCGGACATGATTTGTTTATTCAAGCTCAACTATTCGCTAAAATTGCATTTCCAGTTAAGCATAAATCAGCTTTGTAATCCAATGGACTGATACAGAAGAAAATAACTAATTCATCTAATATAAGCGCAATTCTATGAGAAATACAAATTTCTTAACGCAAAATACTAATTAGACTCTGTAAAATAAAATTTTGCAAAAATCATTATTGAATATAGAATAACTCATTGTAACAATATTTGGAGCGATATTAATTACGATGTTGTCTATGAATTCTTGAGTACATATTCAAATAAATCTGACATTTTTATGTTACAAATTTTTAATTAGTTAGCATTGCTATGTTACAATATCTATTAATGAACAATACCCGTCAGCCAGTCCCTGAACAAATTTGTACAGTACGAGTCAAACGTTGACTCGCGTGTCGGTCAATGCCTTCGTATTTCGTAATCATTTCGTACTTCAGGAGACAAGTCCCTTGCCCTCTCCCTTCTTCCTCACGTTGTGTGAGGGGAACAACGCTAAACATTGTTGGAACAACGCTGAACGAACAATATGAAAAGCGTACAATAAGCCTGCCTTCAAATTTTTTTACTCTGCTTTGGGGTGTTGAATTTTACACTTGGTAATAAACCATGTAACTCTGTCCCGTATATGTTACGCTCACTCGATACATGGCCCAATTATTTTAGCAATTAATTAATTCACCAATTCTTCCGCACAATCACCCATTCCTACCCCTCCCTCAATCATCCTCTCCACCGTTGTACGCTGCCAGACGTATGGGCGCGCTACCGTCTCATGCCGTCTCGATTTTGCACCCAGTTCGGCCGATAGCCCAGTTTGGACGTCTAGCGTTCGGGAATAAATGTGAAGGTTGTTTGATTCAGCCAGTTCTTGTGCTACTGTACTTTTTGTAGGATTTGCTCCTCTTTCCAGAAGGAGAGACAAAACTAACTACTGCCTATTACTACAGATCTGACACTTGATGAACCAGATCAGCCGCTATACTTTTTTTACTTTTTTTCTTTTTCTCTCTTCTTCTTCTTGCCACACATTTCCTACTACACACAGCAATCCCCAATTGTGGCCTTTTCCTGTGTGTGTCATTCAATAATCTTAAGAGTAAAGACGTTGAACACCTTCAGGCAAGCTCTCGAAGTTACGCGATTTCGACGAAAACTTGGTCAATTCTTGTCGTCTTTGAAAAATTATATCTCGAGTTCTAAGAAAGCTAGGATCATGAAACAGGGTCCAAATTAAAGGCAAAAACTTGTGCTTTATTATTAAAGTTGTTAAAAAAATCTAAAAAAAATTCCGTAGAGTTGTGAAGAAGAAAGTGAAAAAGTTGGTAAACAGTTGATCAAAGTTTGACTCACAACTTTGTGAGTTTTCATTTTTTCGTAAATTTGTAGTATCATATAGTGTATCTCGTCGAGACGCTTGGAGAATATGTCGTCAGAATTTCAAAAATCCTTACGATTTGGCCGTGAGAGTTGAAAAACAACCGAAAAATGGCCGAAAAAAAATGTTCAGGATTAACTTTGACCCCAAATTTGGGGATGAAGTTTTGACACGACAAAAAAAATCGTTCGAAATCCCAAACACACTCCAATCTGTAAGGAATTCATACAAGCATAACGGCTAACAATTTTATTGAGACTCAAGAAGGTAAACTTCGGCTCCAACGAAGTAGAATAACGGAACTGCAGTGGATGCAGTTTAGGGAACTGAAAGTAGAAAAAGAGACTTTGCTAAATAAATGCCGGAACTTGAGAAAGAGTTTATCAATTATGCTCAGTAATTCCAATTCAGCGGTACAAAACTTGACAGTGAACGCATATTCCCAATCTAACCTCAAATGAAATAACGCGTACAGCAGAAATAGTGTCGCGCTGGCTGCACTGGAGGCATGAAGCACACGGCAAAGAGATGCGACGTATGAGAATACACCGGAGGAGGAGGTTATACTGTAAATTGACAGTTACAAACCAAGATTAGATTGATGGAATAATTGCTATTGTATCATATGCTATTAATCATTATGAGGATCATGATATATTGATCAAATTATGCAAAGTTAAGAATAAATATTTCGCGACTAACCTTCTAATTTATTACCGCTGGGGTAAATTTAGAAGTGGCTTGAAAGCCGTTTAGAGGTAGGTGTTTTGAAAGTGCAGTTGAGTGCAAAGGTTAGTATATTAATAATGACTGGTCGACCCAACGTGACTAAGTTAATAGGGTTAAAGCGCCACAGGGCATAAAGTTGATAGGCTCGAAAGCCGGCAATACTGCCAAGTTTAATTAATGCGTCAGAGACGTCATAAAGTTGGGTCAAACCAAATAGTAACGTGGCATGCATTAATCTTGATAAAGGGCCCATAGCATGCATTAAATCAAAAAGATGATAGGAAGTGAAATTGCACTCCGGTCACTGCGGGCAATACAGTAGCCTAGAACACCATTTGAGTCACCTCCGTATCACATAAGCCAGTCAAAAGTTGAGCCTCTAATGCTTCAAAATTTCTCTCGAAATCAATACTTAATCTAACTTAATCTCTAAGGTCTCCGTTACAGTAAAACGGAACATAATTTTAATTAAATGGAACATGAATCAGTAAAATTTCTAATAAATCTTTTACCTTTCTTCTGAAATCAAGCGCATTGATCAGAGTTTGCAACTTTTCGAGCTGTGATCGTTTTCGCAACCTCATTTTAGGTTATTTTTCGACCAATTTCCCCCTTTTTTGGGGATTATGGGGGGGGGGGAAGGAGTGAAAATTTCGGAAATCCGACCAGAATGTTTGCTACACAAAATATGCGTACGGGTCTGTGCCAATTTTCATGAGATTCTATCCTGTGAGCTCCTGGGAAAAATAACTCGAGTGAAATCTTTGACCTCAAACCCCCCTGTACGTGATTATATAGCAGCAGCATATCAATGGTGGAGAGTATAAGTATAGCGTCCGCTTCGCTAGCCGTCAGATACGATGCCGATCCCGACTTGCATACTGGTTCCTTTCTTATAGGATTTTGACTCAGATGCCAGGGTGAGTTGCGTGCGATAGTGGTGAAATTTGAATATGTTTACTTTGTGAAATATCGTGATTTGTGTGATTATAATGATGTGTCATGTGTAGGTATTTACTTTTGTTTTCTGTTGTAGGATCGTGCGTTATTACCTCCATGCTTAGCTATCTCCTCGCATTTTGCTCTCCTCGTAATTTAGCTTTCTTCGCATTCAACTTGTTAATTCGCTTAGGACTTGTGTCGCATCTCTGTAAAATCGTTAGTTTTGATTTGTCTTGTTTCAATTTGCTGTTTATTATCAATACATTGAATTAAGCTTCTTATTTGAGTTATCAATCCGTTCAGTCCAAGCCTTTGTTAATCAAGCCAATAGGGAAGTTGTATTTAATTTCCGGTCATTGGTGGACGTGGCAATTAGACCATCCGAACTTTAAAGTGACGCGATTGGCTATTCGGGAATATAAGACTAGTTCGTCACACTATTGCACTAGATAGAGTGCACTAGAGTCCTAAATGGACTGAACTGGAGACTATTGCACTGGAGATGGTGCACTAGAGTCCTGAATGAACTGAACTAGAGGCTATTGCACTAGAGAGTGTGAACTAGAGCCCTAAATGGACTAAACTAGAGACTTCTGCAATAGAGAGTGTGCACTAGAGTCCTGAATTGACTGAACTAGAGACTATTGCACTAGAGTACTAAATGGACTGAAGGCTTGAACTGTCTGCGACCTGCCGGTGATTTTCGCCGCCTAGCACACATGCATACACGTGTTCAATTTTATGCTTGTAAGAGGTTAATTGTTAAATTGTTAAAGCCTTGCATTTCCTCCTTTGCAATCCTCGAAGCTGCCCTGTTGCAGTAATATATTCTGACTCCATGTTCAGTTTGCTATTGATCCAATCATTGCGGCTGGATTCTTATGTCCCCTGTGTCTTTGAGATTCATAGGTTGATTCATGCCATAAGCCAATTATTTCCTATGAAAATTAAGTTTATTCCAGGCCATAAGAACATTGAAGGGAATGAGCTGGCAGACTTGGCAGCAAAGACAAGGTGAGTTTATCACTTCTACTTATATAATTTTATTTGCAATCAGTGTTCACACTCGTAGTATACTGTCCGCACTCCACTACTGATCGATTGGTAATCTTCTTGGAGGAAATTGGGGTAGACAGCTGGTTTGGGAAATAATAATTACAGACTGAAATTGTCACCTAACCAGTCTGACTGTAACCTCTAGAGACAAACCCGAGGACTACAAAAAACTAGTGGCGATCAGTTGTAGCCTTCAGTACTAGCAGCCACGATAGGCCGGTGTACACTGCACATGCACTCTAGCTGCATACGTCAGTGACCAGCACTGATGCCATTACATTCATTTGAAACTTGTTCTGAACTCGTACGTACGTTCCGCGCCAAGTATGTACACTAACATAACCACCACGTTGTGTGGCCAGCCCAATGTTGCCAAATCCGTCCAAATGCTAGTTACTAATCATGGATAAATTTAACTTTATAACTTTCAATCAACGCGTTTGCAAGGAATATCGCGTTTGGCCCCGAACCGCATCGTCATGTTACGTCTCTTTTTACCACGTTTTTCTTAGCTCGCTTTCGTGTCCGTCTGTCTGTTTGTCTGTCTGTCTGTTTGTGATGATCAAATCTTGCAATCGATATCTCACCAACTTTCCCGCTAGCTAGCGCTCTGAAACTTTTAGGGAAGCACAGCTCCCGATGACAATACAATAATCAATAATTTGTTGCACGTTTCCAGGCGTATTTATCACTATTATAAACAAATTAATTTTCGAAGTGGAAATTTGTTTTCCTTTAATCGATCGCAGCGCCATTCCCCCTAAAGCGGCGATATTCAGAACTAACAAACGCGGTTAATACTGTATGGACTTTATAAATTTTTGTTTGAACCGTTGAAATAAATAAACCATGAGCTAAATTTATAAGTACTTAGAAAAGTTGTGTTGTTCTTATTCTTTATAAAAAGGAGATTGGAATTTCGATTGCAAGATTTGATCAGCACAAGCATACAAACTAACATAAAACTAAAAAGTAGAAAATAAAATGCATAAAAAAATTTTTTAAAGATCACGTTTTTCATGCGGACTAAAAAGTAGAAAATAATTTTTCGGCAGCTACTGATCTCTGTTTGCTTTCATTCTCTTGGTCTTTTGTATTTCAGTTTTCTTCACAAATCTGGGGAAGCCAGTATCTTCTCGAAATATTCTGCTTAGTTCCGACACCTGGACATGATAATACGTATCCTGTTTTTTTTAATCCCTCCCTTTCCTCCAATCCTTTACTATTTTTCTAGTGAAATATGATATGAAAGATTACACTGATTCGCGCCCAAAAACCCCCATATATTTTTGGTGCCAGGCTTAAAATACACGCACGCAAACTTTAACAAATATATATAAGATTATCTGATCCTTCGCTGACCTCTCCTCTCTAGTTAGGGAGCCGATCCCAGTAAATTTTCAAGGCAGGGAATAGAGCAGGCCGTCGCCGGCTGTAGAGCCGCCGTAGGGACGCGACAGAGTCACGATAGAGCAGAAATGTCCGCATTAGAGACGATATCGCCAGCCGTGTATCAGCGTTAATTAACCTCTGAGTACCTGCCCAGGTGTGCTCTGTCCTGCCGTCACGCAGCCCTTACTGAGCACCGCCTGCTCAAACCTGCCCAACGCCTGCTCTGGGACGGCTCTGGCAGTGTACGCGGCAGTTACGCGTCACCGTTTGTCAACAACGATTTAAAAAATATTTGTTCCTTCTCTCTCTGAGCTCAACTAGACTTTTCTCTTGCAATGACAGGTTGTATTGGCATTGGTTACTGACAGTCTCATCGTATTGACTTTAGCAACGCAATTTAGAATCTAACAAATTCAATTATCGAGGAAATATACACATCAAATTACTCACCGCTATGAACTATCTGCAAACGTCGACTGAAGCTCCGGGATTCGAACGCAGATCCTCCGCGTCGTAGTCCACGCCTGTACCAGGTTAACCACGCGAACACCTTACCAGCCTAGGCTCTATGAACTACTTAACTATAATACGGAACAAATGATTCGCCATCATCTAGCAAATCGAGGAAAAGCTATATTTGTGGTTGAACTTGATAGATATTACTCATAATGCACTAATTTTAAAAAATGAACAAAGTAGCCATTCGTATGATCCCGTCAGCTAGATGTACGTAAGTGAGTATTATAGCTAAATTTGTTTAGTAATTTATCTTATTGCATTAGCTTCATGTCATTCGATAGTTTGATAGGAAAATTAACAACGTACGCAAATCATTAGTCTACTGAAATCGCAAGTTCTCCAAGAGTTTTAATGCAAAGAAAGCGCCAAATAAATTCGCCATATCTTCAATGAAAACGTTTCGGCGACCAGCACTGAAACGCAGGGAAAGTCGATCAATTTTATGAACCGATGATGGTGCTGGTTTACACATTTTCACTGAAAATATGGTGAATTTCCTCGGTATTTTCTTTGCTCTAACATTTACTGTTATTAACGCGTTTTCTGTATATCCATGTTAGAAAACTTTCTCATGATAAACTGATTGATATCTCACTTTAGAAAAGCGTGAATGAACTTCAACTTTTCTGTTAGAGTGTTAAAACTGGAAGAGCATATAAAATTCTTACGTAATTCGAAGTATTAAAATACTGACGTGAAATAAATATCACAAATGGCACCGGAAATTGGCCCAAAATATACTATACTATGTATAGTATATTTTACTAAATATACTATATAATATACTATACTATGCGAATGAACTGGATGGAGGATGAAGTTCATTCTCCCGTCACTGTTTCCAACCCCTAACCCTCCTATCTCTCTCAAAATCCCCCCCCCCCATGCACTGCCTGCTTAGCTGCTCTGTTCATCTCGCTGCCGGGCAATCCCAAGTAACAGCGCGGCAACAGCGCAGAGTTCCGTCCGTGCCGAGCTGCTAGAATTTTGTCTCTATATCAGCCATGGCGCAGCGCCATTTTAGGGATAGATGGCCGGTTATAGTTTCACGGCTCCATCCTGCTAAAGCGCGACCAGCCCGGCTAAACCCGGCGCCGGTCTCGGGTCAAAATTTTAACTGGGTAGCTCATGCGGAGATTGGGAAACAAGCAAGTTTGACATCATTTTTTTTTTGTAGCATCACGAAGAGTTACTACAAGCCTTAAACTGAACATGTGACGTTACTAGTGGGAAACCGTACGCAAAGCTTAAGTACTTGCCCAAACCTTGCTGATTGTCAAACCATACGTGTCGGAACCCGAATTCTGTGAAATATATTTTTTTAGAACGTAGTATTGGCTGGACTTGGAAGATCAACTTCATTAAAAGATTCGAGTTCTGATATTATATATTACGTTAGAATTTGACTTAATAATGCGTAAATATATTCATTTTATAACTAAAATATGGATTCTCGCTTAACTGTGATATTATTTTGATAATTCATATGATTTAGCTATTAGCGTTTCGGGACTAGACTGAACTTCTTGTAGTTTCAACGTGATTGGTCGAGTTGCTGGTAGCCTCTCGTCGACGCACGTTTATTCCCCTAGGCGTCTTGGACGATGGAGAGCTCAGTCTCTTTAGAATTAGTTTACGTTTATTCGACTAATAACTTGTGACTGGTTTACCAAAGGATTAAAATTATGATTCCTTTATTTTATTGTATTAAATTGTCTTTTTTTGCACCTGAATTGTGAAGCTAGTCCATTTTGTTGCGCTGTAGACGAGGTATTGTGGCGAAGTTATTTTAGGTGAGTTACAGTTCGCGGGCAAATTGTGTGTGCTCAGTTTGACTGGTTGGAGGGGTCCAGGCGTTTCGATTCGAATTCAGAGAGCCAGATCTGGGATCTCTACCGTAGTTCAGCACATATCTCGTAAAAAGATACACTAGCGGACTAATTACGGCGTAGGTGGAGTTCTTGGATAGTTCCAGTTGCTGGCAGAGCTCTGGTACGGCTAGTTCTCGTGCCGAGCACTTCTCGTGTTGTGAGGGCTAATAACTTCTGCACTCGAGTATATTTATCAGCGTCCTGGTGCAGCCTCTGACGCGACTTTCGCGCACCTCTGACGCACCTTTCGAGCGTGCAGCCTCTGACGCATGCTTGGGATTAATCGGAATTTCGCAGTGTATCAGGGCTAGTTCCCGTACCATTTGCACTTCATTCTTGTTATTCGTGACAGTGTATTAGGGCTAGTTTCCCTAGTCTCTGCTGCTTGTTGTTGGCATCTCGGTGCGGCTAGTTCCTGTACATTTGCTGTCCATTTTTGCGATTCTTGGCAGTGTATTAGGGTTAGTTTCCTTAGTCTCTGCGGCTGGTTGTTGGCATCTCGGTGCGGTTAGTTCCCGTGCTATTTGCTATCCACTTTGTTATTCTTGGCAACGTATTAGGGCTAGTTCGCTTAGTCTCTGCTGCTTGTCGTTGGCATCTCGGTACGGTTAGTTCCCGTTCCGTTTGCTATCCACTTTGTTATTCTTAGCAGCGTATTTGGGCTCGTCCCCTAGAATGTTTCATGTGAGCTGTGATGAATGTTTCATGTGAGTAGTGATAAATGCTACTTCCGAGCTATGATGAATGTGTCATACGAGTTGTGATGAATGTTCCATGTGAGCTGTGATGAATGCTTTTTCATGCTAGTTAATGTGGAACCTTCTTGATCGCACCGCACTCTGGATTATGTGAGCTCAGGTTAGCATATGCTGTAGCTTACATCGATGTTGCAAATCTACATAATCAATCAATAAATTCTTCACACCAGGTCGCGGCTTACTACTGTTCCTAGAGCTGCTCCCTGTGGACAAAAAGTGTTATTTACGAGCATGATATTGAGTTTATTATGACACGCTGACTTGATAAGGGGTATTAGCATCTCTTTCCCAAATAAAAATTTAAAGTGAAGCAGCTATGTTTTTATGATTGCTATTGGCGGACGTATCGGAGCAGATAGCTCATAACCGGAGCCCACCACCATCCCCTCATAATTATGATGCACATATTGGAGCTCTCGCGGGTTAGTCCCATCCTTAATAAAAATTAAGAGTGGAGCACCTATGTTTTTATGATGGCTATCGGCGGACGTTATATGTGGAGCAATTATAATTTATACAGTGAATTAAGAGTGGCGTGCACCGCCTATCCCACACCTAAAACCTGCTGATGGCCTCCCTATCTGTAAAGCTCTTCTTCCGCCAATTACCACCCATTGGCACCGGTTGAGCATCGATGAGCCACCGGTGGCCACCTTCAAAATAAAAACGATAAAAATTTTTCCTTTAGCTTCAAATCCGATGCCATTGCTTTTTTTTATATTGCTTCAGGCAATCACCATTCTGAGGGCTACGTATACAAATCTACCATGGCAGTACTAGTGAAAATATCAGACATGTAGAGGAACAAATTATCAAAGTACCATACACATACCTAGTGAGAAATCGACTTGAAGAAAGTCCCTGCCTGCAGGATTCGAACTACGATCTCCCACACGCGAAGCCAAGCCTATAGCCAAGCCGTTGAGCCATCGGAGAGGACTTGATACTAGAGTTATTTCAAAAGATTTCATTTAGAGTATTGCAAGTATTAATTTCATCAAATGACGGAGGTTACTGCTACCACCGTACAATTTACGTCCATCAACAATTTTATTTGAACATGGTACTATATTCGAGTAAACAAACGCTGAAAGAAACTTCGCTTATCCATAAGGAGCGTTGGTTCAGCTCGGAGTAAAAGCTGCGGGAAAATGCTTATTAAGTATCGAAGCATTATAGTGTATTACACCAACTTTGACAGCGGTTTGTTTCGAAATATTTTCACCAAGAATATTCTTGCGTGAAATAAGGAATTGGTATCACTCAATTATTCTGAAATGTCAGGAGTGAAATACCTGCACCACTTCGATTCACTACTTTTCTCTAGACTAATCTTAATCTTTTGAGCAGGAAAGATACTGGGACCATTTTATTCGAAATTAAGACTTAAAATCAAAATAATTATCTGACTGTATAAGCAAATTGCCCCTAAATAATTAAATTTCACTATCGAAGTCAGCGATAGAGAACCGAATTTTTACTCGTATCCTTCTGCGTAAAGAGGATACTCTTTCGACACGCAAATTACCCGAAAAATACATATTTCAAGCGGGACATGGTAAAGATTAGTATAGAAGCTCAATGCCGACGCGCATCAACCCCACAGGTAACCAACAGGTATGAACACGTGTGGTAACGTGTGGTGCATGTGTGCATACTCGACTCGACTTCGTAGTGCTTTAGAGATGCTGAGCTGCTGTCGACTACGTCAACGTGGCTTTCGACTATTGATAAACGGAGCAGCTTTAGAATATTGAAAATATTATGGAACACGCTTAATCTAAACATACAATTAATACCTACTTAATGATGCAATAATTAGTCTCATTTGATCGCAATATTTCCAATACAAAGAGTTGGCGCCTACGCAAAATTCGCAATAAATTTGCGCAATATCTCAGGTGAACATGAAAAAATGGATTCGCCGTCATCTTTTGAAAAAACAGTATTCTATGCGAAACATTTTCCATTATTCCACGGACAATTTATATCAGGAGCAGTCTGATACATGCCCAGTGCCTTCACTTTGAATATAAAAATTTGTCTTTGAATATAAAATTTGTGTACAACTTGCTTCTGTCTCAGTTTTATTGGTACCTACCGAATTCACGCTAAATTTTGCTAAATTTTCATAACAAAATTTAATCTTACAGAACTAAGTCATGGTTTCGTCTTGATCTCGAATGACCCTCAACCCAATGACATCTTACTACGTGGGAGAAATTACAGTGGTAAATATTTTCGTGCACTGTGAAGTTTGTAATGGAATGCTAGTTTAAGCGTGCTGGGGAGACTGCTACCTCATGACTTAGGAAGGAAATGATACCAGGTGCTCACTGGGCAGTGGACAGATTCAGAGTGAATTTATTCAAAAGGTACGTTACAACGTAGGATAAGTTTGTCGTTCAAGAAGATCGGATCATAAGTACAGGTTGGTAAATTACGGGCGCTTATTACATTTCTACAGTTTGGGCAAACGGTTATTGGTGGCTTACAAGAGATTTGCCTGCAATGCGCCATTGATGATTCAGACCCTATTAATCATCAATGATTCATCGTTGACTGCCATTTATCCTCGACACCCTCTCGATTTATTGGGTTTTTATATCGATTTTCGGTAGATCTGGCCGCCCATCGTTACGCCACCTATAATCGTCGACGAGCCACCCTAAATTTTTATTTGAGTTTCACACCTTGTACGGTAATGGCTGCAAAAGTTCAAGCTTTTAGATAAAACTCTTGCTAGCAGGGCTCTTCTCTAATCCGTTTCTGAAATTTGCATTAAATACAATTTCGTAACTGGTAGGGCCTACATCAGAAAAACATCGAAAGACATCAAATCGTATCTCTATCGAGTTTTTGCGTGGCGCGTTTAATTTAATATTCAACTATGTAACCGACACTGGAAATTTCACTGATAGCAGCGATTGTCAAAGCATTAATTCCTAAGCTCATTGACATATGACACTTTTCTTGAAAAATGTGTTAGGTAGCTGGTAGGGACGAATGTTATGACTTATGAAATTACAATTTAAAAAACTGTAGTTAAAGATACGATTTAATTCGTGCGTTAATTTAGGCATAAACTTGTCGACTATTTTTATCCGGTAACTGTTGAATTTTTGCCGCGACGAGCGACTAAACATGACGACTTCGTTCTGGCTTCAGCTTTTCTATCGCTTTTGAATAGTGACGAATTAAACAAATTTTTCATTGTAATTTAGGAATATCCCGTTCCTATGACGATCTCTTCGTTTTTATTATTTTAATCCTTCGGACTTGAAACTACGCATCAAAGTTAATCTCTGTTCTCCGTGATAAGCACCAGCACGTATGTGTAGACGATAATAAACCGGAGGAAAATTAGAGCAAATGTTTAATTAAATGAGCGTTTAGGCAGCCGTAATCTGCTGCCAAGATTACGATGATCGATGAAGTCGCGAGCTCAACGGCTGCGCAATAAAAAAATCGGCTGCTCACAGTGTACGTGAAAAATATTAACAACTATTCATACTGGACGAATAATGTAATGTTTTTGATCTCATATCAATATCTTATCTGTGTGTTTCATAGGAAATTCTTGAAGTTCTCAATCTGTTTTCCGAATTATCATTGGCTGCTGTCATCAATCACTCCTCGTGTGCGTGCTCGAATCAATTAAGTGGAATTTCCCGGTTGCCTCATTTAATTAAGTAAAAGTTAAAATTATTTAAATTCTGGCTTTGCTTTGGCCATATACAGTAGCCATATTGCGATAAACGTTGAGAAGATGAGGAAATTAATTACACAGAAAGTGATATGTTAATTATGAAAAACGACAAGCACCTATGAGAGTCGTTCATAATGCGTAAAATAAACGGGAAAGAACTAATGATTTTCGCAAAAATTGGAATGAATATCTTTGGAATGCTTTTGATCGCAATATGAGTTTTGAGCGTCGCTGCAACGATGCAAAAGAAGGCATCAATCAAATGCCGCGCTAATGACACTTCTGGACACAAAGCTCAGCTGTTGTTAGGGACTCGGAGGTCTTGCGGGCTTTTTATTAGAAGGGGACAAATTTGTACATATTTGCTTCTCAGTGCTGAAGGATGCACGTCTTAAATTGTTGTATACTGCACTCGCTTTTTGAGAACCTGTAATTGACTTAGTTTCTCATTATGCTAGTGCATATTTACTTTCATAATGAGCGTTTAGTAATGTAAGTATTTACACAGTCGAGTTTGGATTTAAATGTTTATTTAATCAACGAATTCAAAAGAAGTAAAAGTGGCTGGAAGCAGCAACGGTGCTTTCAGTAATAGCCAAGATGCTTGTAAGGTTTTCATTTATTTATTTATCCTCCTGGTAGCAGCAACGATGAAGTAAAATTTTGTAAGCAATGGCGATGAAGTAAAATAAGGTTGGCTTGCTCTGAGCGTGGCTAAGTTTAAAGGGCTCCAGATATGTTATCGCAGGCGCTGCGACGTAGCCGTGACGCCAGACAACGTAGACGTTACGTATAAGAAATGACGTAGCACGGGGGAAAGGCTCATCGACAGCACTGGACCCGAAACTTGAGGAATGTAGATACTAGAAAGGCATAAACATAATCTTTATCAGGTTCATACAGGATTTGAAAGTAAAATTAATAATCTGCAATTTCAGCAACAAAGATCAAATTAATTCAAAATCTTTCAACTGACCTGAGGTTATTAATGCCCAGTGTTACGACTTTATGAATATGGAATGAATGAAGAGTTTAATAGAAGAAATTTGGAGGAAATCAGTTAGAGGAGTAGGGAGTTGGACGGAAGAAGACAGCGAGAATTATAGCTAAAGGTTTCACTGCGTGTTGAAAGAAGATGAAAGACTTAAATTAGGATTGCACATTCCGAAACAGTATAACCAACTGCCATCGTGAATTGCACGAACCCTCTTCTCGCATAATAGAACTATCGATATTTAATAAACTTTGATTATACTTTGAAATAATTTAAAATATTTGTAGTAATTTGATATATATTCAACATACCATATATTTAACAACTTTGATATATATTTGATATAGATTTTATTAAAAAAATTTAATATATATATTTGAAATAAACTTAAACTTTGCTATAGATTTGCATTATATTAGATATTACCTTGATAGAAATTTGATATAAATTTGCTTGAAATGATACACTTAAAAAATGTGTCCAACTTCCTACAGGAGCGAAAATAAGCATAGTTAATGCAAACCAAACAAAAGGAAAATGACGCGGCATTCTTACAAAATAAGGGACAGCGAATAAGGTTTATAGGAAGTTTGAGAAAAACTTAATGAATGACGAGTATTATGCTTCTGGAGACACTGATTAGTTGATTGCACAAAACTCTAGTTCGAAAGTATCACAGAGTGACGATCACCGCTCGGAACAGCCAAATGAATCTAAGAAATCTGAAGAGCTTGTTCATCCAGTTCTGGACATTGACTTGTCCGTACGAGCTGGGCAAAAGGCAACTGCACTGCGCCGGAAGTAAATAATTCGAGATTACCTTTATTATTATGGAAGATTGTTAGGAAATAATATTTAGCTTTGAAATTAAAAAAAATAATCGGTGAGAAATTTAAGGAGCGTAACGATAAAGTTGATTTTGCTGTCCTCTCACAGTAACTATAAAGTTTGTTTTACTGTGCCAGGCTCTCAAAATGGCTTCTACGAGCAATAGCATTTAATTACAAAATTTCATTCTTATTTTTTGTTGGTCCGGTAGGAATATTTTGAGCCATTGTTCGCGTACCAGGTCAGTTCCGGATGAGATTTCCATTGATTTCGATTATCCGTTTGCAATTCTTCTTTTTGCACAGGTCTGTGTTCTTTTGCTTAAGTTTTCTCTCAAAGAAACTGCAAGCTCCGAAAAGTCATTTGCCTTGTTAAGATATCTTTCGTTCAGGTGAAAGAAGCTCTTTTATTCTTGCACTCTAATATTTTGATTATCATGTGCATTACGGAATATTTTTATTTCTGTACAATTAAATCCTGGTAAAATTGCCAATTTTCCTAGGGTACAAAATAGCAATCAATTGCAGTGGTGAACTCTATTGCTACTTAAAATAACGTAAAGACTTTATGACGATTGTAAAATGGAATCAGTCAACCATTACTAAATTTTTTGGAAGTTAAGCGTGCCATCAGCTATAAATTACATCCGCTAGCTAGACAGTGGGTAGAAAATTTTCCCTGTTTCAAAACCCGTTGGCTTGATGTGGATCTTCTCTTTGTCAACCATTTTCAATTCACTTTCAAGTTTTTATGGCTTGGGAGCCGAGGTTAAGTGTTAATTAGATCGTTTCCTGCTAGATTTGTTTAAATATCTATAAGGAACATTTAATGCTTGAGCCATTTTACTCTATTATTTATAGCCAATCTTTTTAATTTCTCCACTACCGATCCACTTTCAAATAAAAATAACAAAGGAAGTCAGTAGCTCTCTCTCGTCCATCTTAAAATCTTGTCTTTCTTGTGCGGAGCAGATTGACATGACATTTAATTTCAGGACTTTGTGTCAAACAGGATTTGAATTCATCAAACACGAATTTGGCTTTCGTGATAGCAATTAATATATTCAACCGATAGGCTTAACATTAAAAGGCAAAAAGGAGAGCAAATAACTAATAAGATTTCAAATTCTTTTGATTTCTTGTTTACGCTGTACAGGCTGCACGCACATAAAAATTTCTTATCTGCTGTCATAAAACCTCTTATCGCTGGTTTATAGAGCCTGCCGGTGTGATCAGATATATGCTCCTTATATAAAAACGGTAAAATATCAACAGTTATCCATGCATCTCATAGTATTGCTGGCGAACACTTAGTGAGCAGTTAACTCCTGAACTACATCATCTACCACGTAAGTAACTTGAAAGCTGTCGTGTTATAGACGTGGTGCAGGCTCTGTTCTTTGATAATACATGTTCCCATTTAATTTGATTTAAATAACGAGAGCACTGTTGCAGTTATGTCCTTATAATTATAGGTTGAAATGGTGTACAAAATATATTCAAACTGTAAGTAAAAAAACGATAAAAATGCAGTCATTTATTTATTTTTATAATTTTTATTTCCATGCAAATATTGAATTTTGCTTGAAGTCGAATTTTAATTTGCTAATCCAGGCCCTGTTACGCGGTGACTTGTTTTTACACTGCAGAAGCTGTAACCACCTTTAATAAAAATTTTTTATCTGCTTAACCTCTAATCATTGGTTTGTTGAGTCTGGCCGTACGATCATATATATGCTACTTATATAAAAACGGTCAAATTTCAATTGTTATCCATGCATCTGATAGTATTGCTGGTGAGCACTTGTCCTCTTACCTGAACAGAATATATTTAAAAGGATTCTCTATTTAAAGTGTACATAGTATATGTTTATTGACCTTCGAAGAAAGATCCAAGCACGTTGTATAACTGTGAAATATTGTAAATTGGGCTGCACAATTTTGGTGATGGCTTTTCTGATGCAGTTGAATTTCTCGGTACGATATGCATTTAATGTCTTGACTCTGCTGGTAACAATAACGTATTTTGTCAGTACAATACAAAATAAAAAATAAATTTACTATTTTATACTAACCTCGAATTCTTTTCATACATTGCTCCACATACTAGCCTAAACCCTTTATCGGGCAGGTTACCACCCAGCAGGCATTCAGTGGTTGAATCAACATTGAATCAACTACCTATTACGACATAGAGATCGGGGTGAAGAGAGGTTTAGAATGAAAATTGAAGCAACATCTTTCATGAAACGTTGTACCGACGTTACAACGCAACGTTGAATCGATGTTGCTACTACGACATTGCTGCAACGTCAAATTCTCTAGTTAAATCAACGTTAAAGAACCAACCTGTTTTTCGTCCGTAGCGGGATTCGAACCCGGGATCGTGGAGACCGCGCGACGCCTTAGCAACCTTGACCACGGGATCTCGCGTGCATGAGCACTGGAAATAAGCTAAAGAATTGTTCGACTCCTTGAAAATTGAAATGCATTCTCTGATCATTAATCGTACATTAATATGTACAGGGGTTGGACAATATAATAGGAACACCTGATAAATTTAGAGAAACTTAATTTAATACGGAGTTTGACCCCCTTTATAGCCTTCAATACTGCTTCAATACGTCTGGGAATCAAATCGTACAGCTTCTTGACTTGTTCTATTGGAATTTTCAGCCACTCTTCCATCAAAACCTTCTCCAGTTCATCCAGACAGGAGGAGGACTCGTCTGGCTTGTCTGAGAATATTGAGGGACTCGTCTGAGGATTCGTCTGACTCGTAGGAGGAGGACTCTCGTCTGAAAATATTAATCGCCGCCACTGGTCTGGAGACCAGGTTTTGTGGTCCTTGCACCACAGCATCCGCTTCTGAATGTTTCCAGAAGAAAGTAGAGGTTTCCTGATAGCAGCTCTTCCATGGTATCCTCCCTTATGAAGCTCACGACGAACGGTTTTGGCAGAAACTTCGTTGCTGAGATGCTGATTTAACTCTGCACGCACCGTTGTAGCCGAGATCGCCTATTTTTTTCATAATGCGGTTTAATGTTCTTCGATCGCTATCCGATAGCTTTGATCGTCGACCACATTTAGTGCGATTATTAGATGTTTTCCCGTTTTTCGAATTGCGTAACCATCCTTGATATAGTAGCTCTCGAAAAACTGAAAACATCAGCGACTTCGGTGATCGAAGCTCCTTTCATGCGAGCACCAACAATTTGCCCTTTTTCGAAATCAGTTAAGCCACGCATCTTACATAATTTTTAAATAAATCTAGAATATATTGTGCAATATACCTGTAATAGTAAAAACAACATATATTAATTATGTATGTATACCAATATAATGAAACTCTGATGAATATTTTGGACAGAGGAAGATTTTAAAGAAAAGGTACTAATAAGTGTAGTGTTCCAATTATTTTGTCCAACCCCTGTATATGTAGTTCATTCAATGTTTGTGTGATATCAATAGTTCCGTGCTGGTAGATGGCTAAACATTCAACGTACCGATATCGAACAGTTTTCAACGTTGAAATAAGGTTGTTTTACGTCCTTTCTAGTTTTGGTCAGATTTCGACGTTGATCGGACGTTTAGTTTTGGTTGTTCAGCCTTTCAACCTGAAATTAACATTGATTGCACGTTTGAAAATATATAAACATTCAACGTTCCAATATCAACGTTGTTTCAACGTTGAAATAAAGTGTTTTACGTCCGTTCTAGTTTTGGTCAGATTTCGACGTTGGTCGGATGTTTAATTTTGGTTGTTCTGCATTTCAAACTGAAATCAACATTAATTCAACGTTTAAAAATTAGTAAACATTCTACATATACCAATATCGACGTTATTTCAACGTTGAAATAAGATTGCTTTACATCCGTTCTAGTTTTGTCAGATTTCGATGTTGATTGGACGTTTAGTTTGGGTTGTTCAGCAATTCAACCTGAAATCAACATTGATTCGACGTTTAAAAATTAGTAAAAACTCAACGTACCAATATCGACGTTATTTCAATGTTACAATAAGTTTGTTTTACGTCCTTTCTAGTATTGGTCAGATTTCGACGTTGTAATGACGTTTAATTTTGGTTGTTCAATATTTCATCCTGAAATCAACCAATAAGCAACGTCGTTTCAACGTCAGATGCCTGCTGGGCATATACGGCAACTTAAAATCTCCGTCCAACTAAGGCCAGTTTGCTCCTTTTTTATATGCGCCCCTCTGAGAACCGCCAGGGCAGGTGCTCAAAGGGGCTTGCGCTGCTCCGCGGCTGGTGATATCGTCCCTAATGCGGGCATTTCTGCTCTATCGCGTCTTTACGTCGGCCTTATAGCCGACGGCGGCCTGTACAATACCCTGCCCTAAATTTTAACTGGGTAGCGCTCTTGATATATTCAGCATTGAATTGTAAGCAAATCCTCTGCATTGCAAGTCGATTCAATAACTCTTAGATTAAATCTTCATAAAACAATGAACAGAACTTTAATTTAAATGCAAGCATGTTATACAATCACATTTCTAACATCAAATTTCGATAAGAATCTAACTAATTTATTCCATTGTAATCTCACTAAAGTTAAGTAAGACGGTAAAGGATCACAGAATTTTTGAAGTAGTTCTTAGGTTGAACTACTAAATGCAAGTACAAAGTCTCGCATATTGCATGATTTTTTACATATATTTACATCGATTTCATTATTATTGGAATAGGTTTGTGAAGGTTTTTTAGGTCCTGCTCTATGAGAAATTAATTCCTGTACATCGACTCCAAATGCTATGCATCGGTTATCTTGTGTGGGTTAAATACCTTTATAATATATAATAATGCATATATTACCTCAATTCTAAGTCCATTATAAGATTATTTTTAGCGCATTTCCTCATTTATGGAAAAAATGCACCATTGTGTCGCCATGTCCGTCTGTCTGTCTGTCTGTCCGTCCGTGACTTCATGTTTTCGTCGACGAGAAATGCGCTCTCTGTCACTCACTGCAGTGAGTACTGAGCTATATTTTTTCTCATTCTAAACTCTCCTCCCTTTACTTAAACGTTAATATTTGATCAAATGCAATATTTAGCCTCCCATAAACTTCATGAATTTAAATGGTCTGTTTTGTCTTGATCGAATGGCTACTTATCGACTAAGAAGTAACTTGTGTTGGTCTAAACACGAATCAACATGGTTAATTTTTTTACTTTCAGACCATCAGACATCATCGGGTTAGCTGCACTTTTTCAACTAGGTTCTTGAAAAAAATAAAAAAACTCTGTGGATCCTCAAACCTGGTTCATCAGGGTTGAGAATTATGGCGCAGAATACGGTCAAGTTCAAGCATGTAGCTGGTTTAGTTTTGAGCGCCCTGGGCTCGTTGCTTCTGGATAGCGATAGTAGCGACGATAGCGATAGTAGCGATGAAAGCTATGAAACCGACGATAGCGACGATAGCGAAGAGAGCGGCGATGAAAAAATCAACGATATCCCCAAAGGGCAGACGTATTCTGTGACTACCCTTAGACCAAACCAAGCTGAGTACGACAATATTCTATCTTTGCTGAGGTCCTACATTCCAAACTGCAACCCCATCGCCATCCATAAAATCCTCAACCCTTACCTAAAAAGAGCATTTTATAACAACAAGGCTAAACTAGTGAATCGATTCCCGGATGTCAAGTACAAGGATGAGTGGCTCTTCCACGGGACAGACTCCGCCAACGTCAAACCAATTCTCGAAGATAATTTTGATTGGAGACTTCATGGAACTAATGTTGGACAACTTTATGGACAGGGCGCCTACTTCTCCAACAAGTATGTTGATTTCTGTCATATGGATTTATGTCAATTCACAATAGAATTTTTAGTATTCAAAACATTTATAATTGAAATTACATTCTTTGTATAAGATGCATGTCATCAATACCACCTTTCTTGAGGTTCAGAGATAGTTCCCGTACCATGATGTCATTATTTTTCAAAACCACTTCACTGCTCTAACTCGAGTCTGGGCGTATAGATCATAGCACCTTCAAATAACATAGAGCTTTTATCTTCGGTTTATAAGAAGACATCTGTGAACTCCTCCCAGTTTCGAATGATCGCGCCTGGTACTCGATAAAATATTCTTACAGATGATGATATGAAGAATAACCTCTGTTTGATTTGGTCATACTATTTACAATGTTTCGGTAATTTCGGAATTACAATGTTGTGTAATTCTACTTTTAAATGACTATTAATATGAAATGATTGATGTGTCAATTTGCAAATGAGTTTTCAAGACTTAATTAGAAATTAATTCTATCGCAACAGCGCTGCAGAGTCTCGCAAGTACGGTAATACCATCTTCATCTGCAAGGTGCTGGTGGGCCTCACCGCGCGTGGCGACAAAGAAACTATCAGACCTCCGAAAGACAAGTTCGTCCTCCTACGTAGCGGCGAACAAGAACTTATATTGAAGATCTTAGCGTTAAATTCAGTATCATGTGTGTGTGAAGATGTGAAGATACTCTACTGATGTGTACTTATATTTCCACAAATCATGCGTTTGGTGATGGTGTGCATGATACTCTACTGATATGTACTCATAGCACCACAAATAATGAGTGTGGTAAAGATGTGAAGATGCATTACTGATGTGTACCCATAGTACCACAAACAATGTGTGTGGTGATGGTGTGCAGGAATACGTGACCGATGTTTGCATAAAACAAGACTCTGATTTTTACAGATCCAACCGTCGTGCTGACACCACGGTTGACAATCCGGCCAAACCCACTATATTCGTCAAGTATGATGAGCAACACTACTACCCGGAGTACTACGCACTCTTTTGAGGTAAATAACTGGATTACTACATCACTATACAGAAATTTATTAATTTAGTCGCAGAACTTGGATGTATAAAGTATTTTTACAATACATTCTTGCAAAGTAAGATTGTTGTGGAAGATCATTTGATAGTTGAAACGCAGTACGATAGTAGGTTTTGACTTTTTTATTTTCCAGTTGTTTTATTGAAGAATTTTCTAAACTTATACGCTGAACTTCTGCCCTCTTCTCAGGACGAATCAAAGAATTTGTAAATTTTGTGTATCCTGTCCCCATAGAATAAAGTATTGAGTTTTAGAATAGAGGACGACTTGTTTGTCTGCATCAGGTCGTTAGAAGTGTAAATTGTGAAGGAACGCCCCGTCATGAATCGAGAAACTCAAGGTCTATTTTTATTTGGGCAGGACTTTATACCTTTAGCGAAGCTGAGATGTATTCAAATTCGCATCAAAAAACATCACAAAGCACTTTTTACTTCAATACCTTTTGGGTTATGAGCCTCGCCAAAAATCGCATACATGAGTACGGTTCTTCCTATCCGCTAGCTGGCTGCCATCGCTAGGTACTATGTATATGTTCCTTGACTTCCATGACTGCAATTATAGAATTTATGCGTAAGGAATTTGTGTTCATTAAAAATTTGTAAAACTTTACATGTTATACATCTATCCGTACCTAACATGTCTATGCTTGAATTTCAGAGAACAACACAAAACGCGGCAGTCACGAACTCAGTTCACGCCGACTACGTCCCGCCTCCTGATCCAGCGGACCAAGGGTCGGGTCCGCTGGATGCTCAGCCCAGATATGAACCCACGGTCATCCTTCAAGCCTATATCAGTTAAATTTTTTCTTAAATTAATTCAGGAAATATGTAGATATTATTGAAGACAGATTGGTGCACGATGAAATCTTGAGTAGTACTTATCGCTTATTTCATATAGCAGCATGGTTCATCGGAGTTAGTGATTTTTCTCTTTCCCTGGTCATTGATAACGCGTTATCCTCTCTGTAAATAAGTGATTATTTTCGGAGATTGCACAAACTTATAAGTTCGCCAAATCTATCGTTAGTCTATTCTGGTCTCATAATATGCCGTCTAAATATAATAATCATGTGAAGGCAGGAGCTAAAGAATCAAACACTCTTTTTTAATTTAGTTGCCCGTAATATGATCTACGAGTATATAACCTTTTGGAAGTTCACGATCATAAATCATTGTAATATTTTATTGAAAATAAAATATTATTGATTACAAGATACTGATTATTTACAAGATTAATAATCTATATTGATTTGCTTCGATTTGCTGCTCCGATGTCGCGAAAGGAATTTAAAAAAAATTGTTGGCGTCAGTTAAAATTAATGTGAACACCAAATTTGAAAGGATACGGGTGAAATGAAATAGTATTGACAAGTAATTATAGTGAAGAAGTGCCACAAAGATAATACTCCAACGATAGTAACACTTTTATGTTATTACTACATATTATTTTAATCAAACACTCTTTTTGAATTTAGTTGCCCTGAATATGCTTTACGAGTATATAACTTTCCGAAGTTTATGATCATAAATCATTGTAATATTTTATTGAAAATCATGTGCAAAGAATAATATGAGATGAATATACGTAATTTACTGATTATTTACAAGATTAATAATCTATATTGATTTGCTTCAATTTGCAGCTCCGATGTTGCGAAAGGAATTTAAAAAAAATTGTTGGCGTAAGTTAATATTAATGTGAACGCTAAATTTGTGAGGTTACGGGTGAAATGAAATAGTATTGACAAGGAATTATAGTGAAGAAGTGACACAAAGATAATACTCCAACGATAGTAACACTGTTATGTTATTACTACATATTATTTCGTTTATTATTGATATATATTATATAGATATTGATCAAAGTTTGCATGTTGGGTTGTGTGTGAATTTCAATCCTGGCACCGCAAATATATAAAGGCAGTTGGTGCGCGTGTCCAGGAAACTTATCCTGTCGGGATATTACCTTAAAAAACTTATTTCTGGTGAATGAATAGGAAAAGATTGGAGGAAACGGAGGAAAGAATTGGAACAAAAATTGCTATTTGATTCATTTAAAAGACATGACATAGTTTTTTCAATGTTATGAAACGAGATTAAAATGGGACTCCTATCTTCCATGCAAAATGTGTGTCTGAAGAGGTCCTTATTAATTAGAATACATTAGCCTAATGATTACCAACGATATTATGGATTATATGAATTACGGGGTTGCGATTCATAAATTGCAGAAATTATCAAGCCGTGCAACGCCAGGCTAATCTGCTGGTAGTGAGATAACGAAAGCTCCTACTAACCGACATGATTCTCCATGTTTCCAAAATTCATATCCAGCAAACCACAAGGTCGTGATGAATTCAAAGATTGGTTTTATTCTTAAAGGTAATTCATATGCATCCGAAGTTAGTTATATTTGCGTCATTTATTTATATGATTATGATTGAGAACTAAAAACTGAACTTCCATATGATCAAGATTATCGTGGAATTTCAGTTTTTCGTCTGAATCCTGATGTTAGTTGTGAATTTACGCTGTTTCGATCTAAGCAGCTAGTGAGTGACATTTGATCGTGAATTTTAAACACCATTCAATATAATTATTGTACTATTGTGGATGAGTTTATTTACAAATTGCATTCTGTGGTTGACAACGCAGAATCATTGTAAGGAGTTGATTGGTTAATTAAATATCATTAATTTTAAGAGAAGATTTTTTTATTTTAAAATCGATGGAGCACTTGAAGCGGGTCCATGTAGCCCCTCGACAGCACTNAAGTAGGAGACCACGCCAGGGAGGAAACAACGCAAAAAAAAAACAGATCACTCCAAGGAGTTTAACAATCCAGAGAAGAGACCACGCCAGGGAGGAGGCCACTTCAGGGAGGAGACAACGCCAAAAAACAGATCACTCCAAGGAGTTTAACAATCCAGAGAGGAGACCACGCCAGGGAGGAGGCCACTTCAGGGAGGAGACAACGCCAAGGGTGGAGACCACACAAAAAAGCAGACCACTCCAAGGTGGTTAACAAATATAAATATCCTATCAATTTGTCGATGATTAAGAAAGTTTGCTGACCCATTGTAGCCCAAGTCTAAATTTGCATTGATAATGCATACTAGGGTGTAACAAAAACCTCCGTATGAGCGTTAGAAGTGAAACCTAAAATGTTGCTTTAAGAGTGTGGTCGGAAATGCACATTTGCTAATTAGAGTATTTTGGTACGCCTTTGAACTGTTTGTTAGTAGTATGTTTATTGACTTGATGTGGGCAACCATGAGTCCATTGTGCGCAAGCGATCTAAGGAGCTGTGCTTTGCATGGTTGTTATTGTGTGATGCATGTTTTTTGCGATGGTGGGTATTGATGTGATAATGGTGATTACTGCTTGTTTGCACTTAACGCAAAGATTTATGCATGGAATGAATTTCTCACTTTTGAAAAGTTTATACGAGGATTAATACAGTCAATTTGTTTTACTTGCAGGCTGTTAAACGTCATTGGATAACCTCATCTTATGTTTTCAGTGCTTCAATTTAGGAATAAGTTAGTGAATACTAAAGAAATCCAGTCCACTAGTGTTGGTATGATGGCTTATAAACATCAAGGATCTTCCAATGGAACAACTTCGGTCAACATGACTGGTGGCTTGCAAAATATTAATTGCGTTATGAACTCCCTGACTACGTCGGGGCAAGGAGGAAGTGAGGATGAATACGAATGGTTTTTCTGGGATGAAAATTGCCATTGGACAAAATATGCTGAAATTAGCACCGGAAATTATGCGAAACTTGCTCTTTCTGTACGATCCGACGACATCGAAAAACACTTTAGAAAGCATCGTGATCAGGTGATGATGACCAAGAGTCTGCATCATCCCTACGAGTTGAACCTGACAACCATGACGCAAACCAACTTGAGAACGAAAGTGCAACGACCCATGAGGCGTATGGCTAAAAATTCTGGTGGGTCCGGTGAAAATGCTGTTGTTCCCCTGCAATTAAGGTACCTATGTATGGTACTACAGAGCCGACGATGGGTCATGTGCTGTGCTTGGCTCCAAAGGGAAATCAAATAACGGGATTGAAATCGAAAAGCATTACCAGACTTACTCCACTAGCAGCTTTCATTTCACTGCAGGAAGCCAGTCGTACGTTTTGGATTTCGCCAACATGATCCAAACTAACACCACTAGTGGCAAAGTGCGAGAGGTGTGTAGGCGGAAGCTGTGCAGATCCATGAATGGTGCTAATGCTTGTTCAACTTCTTCCAACACTGTACCAACAAGGATGGTCCCTCAAATGGCCTTTAGACAAACGTATAATGCCGATTTACTTGGAAAAACTATCCAGAAAACCTCCAAGTTCGAGCACTGTTGAGGTCCTACATGCCAAACTGTAACCCTAATAAAACATATAAAATCAACAACCCGCATCTAGGAGCATCGTATGAAAACCACAAGGCTAAACTACAGAGTCTGTACCATTATGTCAACTACATGGAAGCGTGCCTCTTTCACGGTACTAACTCTGCCAACGTCGAATTCATATTTTAAAAAATATTGACTGGAAATCTACTGCAAAGACGCAGTACATATGATGGGAAGAGGAGCTTACTTCTTCAACAAGTACGTATAGTTTCCGGTCATGTAACTTCACTTAAAAATTGTCAGAGTTTCAGCTGTTTTCGAAATTTATTTTCTTAATCATTATCACCAATGCATGTTATAACTTCCTTGTTTCTTGAGGTCCATTGTTAGTGCCTTCTGCTAGATGTTACAAATTTCCAAATAGACCTCACCCTTACTCGAGACTGAACGAAAATTCGTATAGATTGCGGCTACGTTCATCGCCTCCGAACAGTATAATTAAGGCTAAGGATTAAAAAGAATCCCTATGGGTATTCCTTCCACTTTGAAATGATCGATCTATAAGCCATGTCGCCCTTGAAATTTCCTTACCAAGAGTGAGTTGACTGAACCATCGCTATTAAACTCACTCCGTAATTTACTATATCATGAATCGAAACCTAATAGCATCAATTGTTTCCGCATACGTGTAGTATATGTGCAACATTCTTTCACGAGCCTATTAGCATTCAATGCTACACTATCTCGTAATGTATTATATTAACTGTGAGCTAAGCTCTTATGCTTGTTTGCAACTTTTTGCTATCTCTACAGCGCACAGACTGCAAACAGTTACGGAAAAAACAATCTTCATATGCAGAGTCCTTGCAGGTCTCACCACGACAGACGTCTTCTACGCTGAACAATCTGCGAAATATGGGTACTCTTCTTCAGTTTATTGATAAACGCTTATTTGCAATGACATTTGTAGGGTTTTTGGCAGCTGTGGGGTTCCGTTCGATGTTAGCTGTTCTGGTATGATAGAATCCAAGGTACTCATCTGATGTACATGCATAGCGATAAAAATTATTCGAAACGTTAGGAGCAACTCAATCAAAGCAAATTCATTTCTGCCTTAAAGTGTTTCTAACATGACAGTGAAATCAATAAAAAAATGATATAATAAAAAGTGTTCAGAAAACATTACTCAGTCTCGCAGACAATGGTACCTTAAGAATTCATTGAGCAAGTTCTAAAGTAATGACCGGGTCATTTTGGTCTAATCTGTTGAGATTTGTTATTTTCAGATTTTCCCGCCCGGCTGACACCAAAGTTGACCAGCTACAAAACCCGACCGTGTTCGTCAAGTATGATTCTCAGGAGTACTACCCTGAATACGCGGAGCTTTGAGGAGGTGAACATCCACTGAGTAATACGCAACGAAAAGAGTATACAATATAATGTAATGCATGAGGATTTACTTACTTTTTTATTTCCACTTCATCTAATTTGCGAATATATCAGTAGTTCATTTTGTGTTTATTAAAATGTAACATGCTTTATGTCCCATCCAAGTCAATCAGGTCTTGATCGATCGACGGAGATTGATGTGGTTCGATCAAGAATATTGATGCAGATTCCTGCTCGATCGACGAAGGCAAACCCAAATTTGGAGACGATAAGTAGAGGGCAATGTCGCGGGGCGCAGCATCGATTAAAGAGGAACATTCTATGCCGATTCGGTGAAGATCTTCGAAGTTTCGGCACCCGATAATTTGTTGAGTAGAATAATCTGCATCGAATGATGTCGAATCTGCAGTAGCTGAAGCCGAATCTGCATTAACCGATGTTGAATCAGCATTGATCTACGTCGAATCTACATTAATCGATGTCTAATCCATTTTAATTGTCAAATGCCCAGCAGTTGAGTTTGACCGTTTGTCGACTACGCGAAAACAAATTTAAATTTTTCTCTCTCTCTCTCTCTCTCTCTGAGATCATCGACACGTTTCTATTTACTATAACATGTCAGATTAGATAGTCTTCGCTGTCGAACATTTGCATCGTATATACAATTGCGATATCACTTACAATCTAACAAATTCAATTACTAATGATACAGAGAAGTTCCAAGTAATTCACCGCTAAGTTCTCTTACCGGATGATCGTCGACGGCCTCCGAGATTCGAACGCGGGAATTTCGTGTCCGAGTTCACGCCTCAGCCCACTTGACCACCATGGCACCTTACCACTGCAAGCTCTATCAACTACATACTGTAACTACGAAACGAATGGCTTGCAATCGTCAGATAAATCGAGGAATAGCCACATTTGTGGTGGAACTGTTTAAAGATTATTCATTTATAATTATTTTAGAGGAATGAACGCAGTTTCTATTCATTTGAAAAAAGGATATTACACGTATTGTACAGGAGACAGACAAGTTCTATTTCTCTTGCCACTTTTTATTATTTTCGGGCAATCGAAATGCCGTTACTTCCATATTTCCTCAATTTATTCACAAGTTAGTTCTCTAGTTTATACAAATTTTATAATGGAGCTGATTAATTTACATCGAAATTTATTTCTCATTATTTTTATTGCCTCAAATGAGCCTCGTTGAGAAATTGGAGCAAATTTGTCATGAATAACGGAACACGCTACAACAGCTGCATAAAAATATTTTGAATATGCACTATGAAGAAATTTATGATGGGATCTTTATAAATAAAAATATTGCTAAGCTTTGCAGCAGTTTGTGCATACGACTTTTAGTCGATAGCAGGAGATTGATATCATGCATATAAAAACGTTTTCTTTACACTCACGTTAGAAAAAAAATTTCAGGTAAACAAATCGATATCTTCAGAACATTATTAAGGTAAGGTAACATTGAGGCTTAAACGTTCCTTTTTGCGGATGCGTTTAAACTGGGAAAGCTAGTAAAACACTTACGTATTTCAAAGTATTAAAATAATTACGTGGTATAATAATCGTAACTGGCATTAGAAATGGACCCGAAATAGCGCATTCTATCACTTGAACTGGATTGAACACAATTTGAACACAATTTTAACTGGGTAATCATAAATTAAAGTGCATATCAATTTCCGATTGATTATTCTATTAGATTGAATAGCCAACTGACATGTATGCGCATGAATTTTTCGGTTTGCTCAGTAGAGTTGCCCACACTCAAATACTTCGATCTGCAACGGTAAACGGTACGATCTGCAACGGTAAGTCGATAGTTCGCCATGCACCTGTATAGATTATTCAGGGAAATTCGACTTTCAAATCTTCGAGTGGTCGGATCTTCCGCGATATGCAGCAACCCACACTAGTCGACATCATTGCCCACATTGGTGATTGACTGGGTATGTTAATAATAAAACTGGAAGGGAAGAGCACTGATGACATCCAATGAAAACTAATTAATGGGATCTGAATTCGAAATTTATTTCAGTCAATGCTGAAAAATTGAGGTACACTTGTTTTTCTACAGATAAGATATTGAATTTAGGTACAATTGGAAATTAAAGAACAAGGAAAGCGTTGAATCTTTTATTGAAGTAGTTCCACAAAAAGAATCGGTTTGCAGAACGAAGCCATGGAGGTAACGAGAAGCGAGATGAAGAACTCATGCACTGTAGTAGAAGACGTACGCACATATAAGTACAAGTTCGAATGATAGAAGTCTAGAACACAATATTTGATTTCAATTGAATGAGTCACTGTTTCAGGTGAATGTCTCTCTCTCCAATTCTCACCATAGATTGCCGGTGGCAACAGAACGTAATAAGCAAGGAGTAGTTCAGCTCAAATAAATAAAAACGGCAGAGTTGAAGACCACGTAGAGGCGGTTGGGTGGATTCTTATCTGAATGAGACAGAAAAAGAGTTTAAGGCTAAAAAATAACGGATTCAAGTTATAACGCAATGGATTTCAATATGATCAAATAAAATCAGAATAATAACATTTTCAAGATAATCAAAATAACGCCCCTATTTGTTTCCGTTGAGGAATTCTAGACAAGAGTTCTCATGTAGAGAACTATAAGAATGAAAATAGTGAAAACAGTAATATGAGTGTTCGCTCGTAGTTAAAGAGAATTAAGCGCATGCAAGCATGAAAGCAAGTTAATTCACAGCACTACTGCTAGTGTCAAAAAAAACGGTTAAACTCCGAAGCTCCAAGAAGCCAATAACCCAACGGGTTTCATCCACTGGCGTGAAGCCAGCACAGTTAGATCTTGAACGAGCGAACAAAGAAGTTCTAACAAAATGAAATGAAAACACACACTCACAAACTCAAATTAAGGTATAGAAAAGCAAAACTTAACAAAAGTAGTAACACAGTTTGAGCAGGAGGTCTGCTCACAGGTAAGGTTTAGGCCCTAACAAAATTTAGAGCCGAGGGCGGCTCTGAATTAGGGAACGCCCAGGACTATATAGGGGAGCATAGTCCACCAGCGTCTTTATGTCGTAGTTTTGGTCTACATTCCGGTCCCCGAATCAGACAGCTACCAGAGCCTGGTCCTTATACTGGCAACCGTTGAGCGGTACGTATTAGAGTCGTCCCCGTATCCGGGGCAGCTCTGGCCGAGTCTGACTACGTGATTAAAAAAATCGTCCCCCTTCCTCTGCAGTGAGAGGAAGGGAGGGCAGTTGAATTTATACTCGATTTACTATCAATGCCTGTTTCTGTAACTCGCTGAATACTAAGAGCATACTAAATCCAGAATCGTGGGAATAATGTTTGTGGAAAAATTTTTTTCCTTCACATCCGAAGAGACAATGCAAAAAGTTATCAATTCAACTAATCAATATTCAACTAGTCAATATTCAACTAATCAAGTTATCATTATTCAACTAATGGTAACAATATCAGCGTTGTGTATCCAAACAATATCAGTGTTGTGTATTCTCCGCTATGTTAAACGCAGCCACATCGAAATTTACCAAAGCATTGGAAAATGGACGAAAATTTTAACTTTGATGCTATTAATTTTCGCATGCATTGAATTAACTGATAACGGCTTACCATTCTATTGTAATCTGAAGCATTTATTGATACTGGTATATTATATTGATAAGCTCTATTATTGGTAACCATTTACATCCATAGAGAATATACAATTGGATACATACCCAGTATAGCAGTGTAATCGACATCGGTAAGCAGTGAAGAGTTAATAAGAGATTAATTTACACTTAGCTCACCTGCAGTGAAACAACGGCCCGCTACTCCTAAGTCTCGAACGCGGGTCCAGACGATGTGTAGCCTGAGCCTCTCGCAGCACGCTACGACGACGCTGGGATCCCACATAATTTTTTTGAAACTATCTGATAACAGCTATGGACTATAAAAAAATTTTCTTTCGTGACTATCCTGAAGATAACTATTCAGTTTATTAAATAAATACTATAGTCTATAAAAATAAACATTTAAAATTAAATACTTTCTTGGTATTTAATTTTAAGTTTAATTTTAAAATAACTCAATTTAAACTCGAAGACAAGTTTAAATTGAGAGAGAAATCAATCAATGAAACATTGCAAATTAAAGTAAAATATTCAAATGAAAAAGCGTTATGTTGATTAGTTTATCTGCCTGTTATACTAGTCCGTTCTATACGTGAAGGGTATTCGAGAAATGTAGCTGCATTAGCTACGCCACGGTTTGCTGCGAGTTTGAATAGAGCATTCATGTATACTTGTTAGTGAGTATATTGAGGCATACATGTGAGTATATTGATGAAAATTTTTATATAAAAAATTATTTAAACTCGTGTGCTAATCTATTGTACCGGAATCATGAAGACAAAAGTTACATATTTCTCATTAATTGTTACAAATATGAAATATCGATTGGGAAAAAAGCAGCGGTTTTATATACAGGGTGTTTCAGAATTAGGTAACCCTTTTAATTTGTTAATTAATAAAAAACTAAGAACGTTATGAAGTTGAAACTTGTTTTATTTAAAAGAAGAACATTTTCATGGTAATATTGTATCATAGTTACGTCATTATCCTGTATAGCTTGCTAAATTTGTGTTTAATTATCAAGCCTTAAATTTTTATCATGATTCGCTACAGCAAAGAAGAAAGAACAAAAATTATCGCTACAGTCAATAACGATGTCAATAACAGAAGTTCAACGTGATTACAGGATCCATTTCAAAACAAGGATCCTTCAAAAAACACATTTAAATACTTTTATCGAAAATTTGCGGATATCAAAAATTTGCACTCTCGTCAGAAACACTAATGAAGGTTATGAAAGCAACGAAGAGAAGAGCCCTATTTTGTCAAAACAATTGTGGTGGGCATTTAAAAGATATTATATTTAAAAACTAGGATACAATATTACCATAAAAATGTTCTTCTTTTAAATAAAACAAGTTTCAACTTCATAACGTTCTTAGTTTTTTATTTATTAACAAATTAAAAGGGTTACTTAATTCTGAAACACCCTGTATAATTAGCCATGTATTTAAATTATGCTTATAACTATGTTGTAAATAGTGCAATACGTGTAACATGTTGATTTAATAATTGAACCTGATTAATGAACTAAATTCGTCCCACACACCAAATCCCTCAGAGAACCGAGTCCATCATGACCAGCATCAGATGTACGCGAAATCAATTCATCTTTATTTGTTTGAGCTGAAAAGCCTCTTAAGATTTTCACTTCTACCAAATCTTGCTGAGTCTTGGGGGCATATATTGGGAGTAAGAATTTAACAACAAGGAAAACGCTGAGTAATCCACCATATCTTTATTGAGAATGTTTTCAATTAAGATATGGTCAATAGTACACTTGGCGTTTTCTTCCCTTTACAATTATTCATGGAAGCTTGTTCCCGCAGAGCGGTCAGGACTAGTCACTCTCAAATGCGTTGTCATCAAGCAACTAATGCCCCACTATTGGTGTAACTTGTCGTCCATAGTTATTTTGTGATGATTCAATTTTAAGTTATAATATTTACGAATGGTGATTTAAGTGAAAGTAATAACAATACCTTTCTTATTTACAAGTAGCTAGCAAAAGGGGTGTATCGTCACACTTTCCATAAACAGCTTAAATCATAGGTTACCACAATCATTTACCCCGAATCTTGCCCAACAAA
>NW_025942026.1:0-376 GCF_000764305.2 Hyalella azteca | reverse complement strand
GCAATAAGTCCAGCAGCTATCTCAATCAATCGTCAGTTATGGAAAGATCGGGTTCCAAAGGCCGGATCCCTTGTGAATCAAGTCACGAAAATTTCAAGAATCGGCAACAGGCCATGGGCCTATTTCTTCAGTACCGACACTTCTATTCTATTCTATTCATACAATATGTCCTTTTAAATATTCTGATCATTTCGTGTAACTCACGGATCATCCGCAGCCCAAGCACCCCTCGCACACCACTCACACCATACGCCCCACACACGCACCACACGCACATTCCGCACCCCGATGTATCCGTCTCGCACACCACACACCCCACACACGCATCACACGCACTTCCCACACACACCACGCATATTCCTCACCCCGATGTATC